>NC_069144.1:24501680-24723627 GCF_943734635.1 Anopheles cruzii
TTGGTCGAGGAACGTTTCGGTATCGGAAGATCGGGACGCAAAACGAAACCAGACGACTCACTCACTGGAATTTCATCGTTCCGGTGCGGGCTGGCGGCATCGTTCGGGATGGTATGCGGTTGCCACATCTGGAAGTGAGCGACCGGCCGCAGCTGGAACTCGCACGAAAAGTTCTCCTCCTTGTGCGGCTCCCGCTTCAGGGCCAACACCGAGAAGTTGCCCTCCGAGTCGCCGTAGTCGTCGATTTTGATCGTCGCACCAGCAACACCTAAAAGTGACAGAGTGAGAATTGTTAGCCACCAGCGCGCCAGGATGCCGCGGACTCTACGCCGGGCGGGGCGGGTTCTACTCACTGTGGTAGGTTCGGTTGTTGATGATGGTTTGGATGATTTTGGTACCGTTGCTGGCCACGTCGCGGATCACGTCGCCGGTGAGGGGCCGGTGCTGTTGCTCTTCCTTCAGCAGCTTGTCCAGCGCCCAGGCGTACAGCTTCACCGAGTCGTACAGATAGGCGGCGTAGATCGACACGTACTGTGGGCAAAGTCCGGGGAATACAAAACTTCAGTAATTGCTCCAATCGAGGGCGCCAAAGGACACGCTTTGATGTCGGTCCATGCCATACGCCATACGCACTGATGAAATGAAATTTAGATGCTGGCCTCCGGATTTTCAAGTGTCCGAAGCAACAGATACAACCTTACCTTTACGTACTGGTTGAAGAGGGTTGGGTTCTTGAAGAAGAACGGTTCCTTCTGGTTGTACTCGCGCACCTTGTTCGTGAAAGCCTCGAACTTGGGCAGCGGCTCGGACGCGACGACCATCAGCAGGCTCCGGCTGCGCTTCTCAAAGTCCCCGGACAGGTCGGTGCAGGTGCGAACGTTCGGGGGTTTCTCCGCCCGCCACAGGTACTTGTTGGCGTGTCTGCGACGCAAAAGAGTGCGAACGGTGGTGAAGTGAAACTCAATTAGAGACACAACGTCACAACGCCCCGGCAGCGCTTTCTTTCACTTTCCATGTCAAAGCCCCCGCCCTCCCCCCCGAGAGACAGTTTAACAGTGGTAATTCTCGCCCCTTGACAACTCTGCCATTAATAAACCACTCTGCCGCCTACGATGGTGCTTTGGGTTTTAGAAGTAGCATTTAGAATCATACTCTTAACACCCCGGGGTCCTACTGTAATGGCGGTGCCATTTGGTCTCGTTGGCTTTGACTTTGAAGTGTACGCCAAGTGAAGTTGTTTACACTCAATACTTTGGGAAATGGTCCTGGGAATACTGGTACCGCGCCCTCAGCAAGAGGATCGAGGCAATTTTAAACAATTCGTAAAGTTCTCTTTATAATGGCGGAGCAAAGTATCATTGCTGGCTTAACAGTCCGTTAACTTTCTGCCCGAACGAAGGAATTCGAGAGAGAGAGAGCTCAAAGCTCTCAAAACTTCGAGCTGAAAGAAACGTCTGGCAGACCAAAGGAAAATGAAATCGAAGGTCAGAAAAGTTTACTCCGATGAAGATGTCCGAAGTCCAATGCTCGATTGGATCGCCGGCTTGTCGGTGTCCCCAACTCAACTTCATCACAACCGTCCACTCCACGTCCGTTCGAAGGGAAGATAATTAAATTTTTCCAGCTCTCCAGCCGAGCCGAGTCGGAAAGTAGCTTCGGTGGAAAGTTGTAACAAGAAGTTGACCAACTGCTCTTGTGTCGAATCTCGGTTGCCTTTGAGTCAAAACAAAATATAATATGTTCAAATTGAGGTTCAGTAATATGAGCCGAAACTTTCGAAAGTCCCACCCAGATCCATTCCCAAGACCCTGCCAGTCTGAACCGCCCATGGGCATGAGATAATACTGTTGCTAACAAATATGAAGAATTCGCTTATAGCAAAAAAATTCTTTGTTTATTCTTCTAAATCGATGTCATCACCATTGAAATAATCTCTACTATTTGGAGAAATGATCCACCAAAGTATGATACAAAAACTTGTTGGCAAACAGAATTACGAAAACGACACATAATGCCGTAGCGGCATTCTTTGTTGACAGTTTGGTCATTTCGAGGTCCAAGGACCGGAAGCAGGTGGAACATAATTTGTTAATGTGTCATCAGACGCAAAATAAAACTTCAAGGGTTTGTTGATTGAGCATAGAACTAACATCCGTCATGCGAAACAATAGAAGCCTTAGAGACGGGGGGGGCGAATATATACTTACTTCGGCGAGTAGGTCATCATGTCGGCCGAGATCACCAGGTACTCGCCTTTGGCAAACAGCTGCATCCCGTCCATGGTGGCCATCATATCCACGAGCTGGTTGCTGTTGCCAAGGAACACGTAGATCCTTGTCCGGTTCATCGTTTTCTGTATGACCTAGAGTCCGGATCCAAGGGTCGGGTCGGGTCGGGAAGGTATGGGTGCCGAAGAAAAAGAGTACATTAGCAAACACACACACAAACACACGAACGGGCACCAGTGTGCCGGAACGGACAACCGTGGACAACAGGAAATGGAAAGCGATTCTTCGTTTACTTTTTTGTCGTAACAACGGTCACACACACATATTCATGTATGCAAATGTTTGGTGGTGGCACAAAGCAAAACCAGTGGCGAGTGTAAAAACAAGCGGATGTGTGTGTGTGTGTGTGTGTACGATGTGTGAAGAAACAAATGGTCCCATTGTACTAAACGATGTACTAAAGCCGTAAAGGTGAGAGAGCGGGGATCACCGTTTCCAGGATTATGAAGCATGACAAACATGGTTGATTGGCGCCTTGTTCGCCAGAGGAAAAGGATAAAAATCAAGTTCGAAAAAAGAAAAAACCGACAGTTGAACCGAGTGAGCGATGGCGAGCGAATGAAAGAAGGATGGATCGTGAGGCAAACACGGAGGCGACGTAAAAACCTTCTGCTCTAGACAACATTTAATTATTCATGTAATAATATAATACCGTGTACCAATATCCACTACGGCAGCAGTCCATATCGGCCTGGCAGCACTTGTAGTTGTCGAACACCATCTCGACGTGGTTGACGGTGAGGTTGTTGCGGGCCGCCTGCGTTTCCAGCGAGGTGGCCACGTTCTTCCACAGCTGCTCGTGGATGATGGAAAATTTGCGCCAACCGTAGTAGATCAGCAGCGAGATGATGGACTTGGTGACCTGCGAACGGCAACGGTGGGAAAAACAGATGCACACGTATAGATAGAGGGACAGCACCG
Organism: Anopheles cruzii; assembly: GCF_943734635.1. Lineage (NCBI taxonomy): Eukaryota > Metazoa > Arthropoda > Insecta > Diptera > Culicidae > Anopheles > Anopheles cruzii. The sequence goes on from NC_069144.1 coordinate 24,504,890, forward strand.
AACCAAACCGACAGGACAAACGGGATCTCTTAATTAATGCAGACTTCAGCAGAAGCCACGGCTCGCTGAACGATGGAACGCCCGTTTGATTCAATTTGTTGCGCAGCCCCATCGTGCCGTCGTGTTTACATCATTGTTGTAGTGCGTTTGTGACGATAAACGGAAGGGAATTTATTCAAATCGCGAACGGATTGTAATTCCTCTTCTACTTCACACAATACTGGGAAACGAATGGGGTTCAGATATGGAGAGATCCATCATGAAGTTGGCAGATCGACAGGTTGGCAACTCAACTCATGGAACGGCGGGGAGACACTCAGTCAGTAGAAAACCACATCGTTTGTAACTGTTAACAAATATATGTATCTATTGCTATTGAACTGTGAACTGTGTGACAAAATGGAGTAGTTATGTCCATCAGAAACAAAAAATTGATTAAATAGAACTACGTGAACCAGACTTCGCGGTACCAGAGAGTACCGCGTCCAAAAAATGTGCCATATTTAACAAAAACATTCAACAACGAATGTTGTTAAATAAACTTAAGATCAAGCCTTACAACAACAGAAAGAGCTCGCGATAACTAAGGAGTTTATCATGTAAACGGGCCCAGAAAAAGATCACTCACATGGCCCAGAAAAAGATCACAGTGTTTCGTTCGGGCGAGTTTTTTTTTATTTATTCCTACATTTGAATATTTTTCAAATTTTATTTACTTGTTTTAACAAAACAAAATCAATCATATTTTCGTATGACATAGTTATTTTGCATGGCCCTGCACTATAGTTGTCCGTCAACTTCATTTGCGTAAAAAAAACCGTGAAAACTATGCTTTAAGGCGCATTTAACAAATCTCGGCTTAAGCACCCAGGCTTTGGTTTACGCTTCACGACTATGTGAAACAATTGAGCGTAAAAATCCTTTGCTTCGAGAGAAAACGGCATGACTGCATTATCACGTCGCTCGCCTAATGCACTTTGTGGCCCCCGGGAGAAGAGCGTCATAAACGGGTGCTCCATTTTTCGCTTCTCTCTCGAGAGACCTTGATCTTGAAGTTTTCCGTCATTCTGCTTTGTGCAAGAATTTTCAATTAGATGCGAACCCCTCCTCCGATGGTTGCGGCGCTCGCAACTTCAAGTCCACCCATCAGGAGAACTCGGGACGGCGATTTTAAATTCACAACGGACGCCAAAGAACGTGGTGCTGCAACCGACGTGATGGCGACACGGTAGGCGTTGTAAAATATCGGTCGCCGTACGATGGTGCAGAAAATATTGGGTGAAAATTTGCTGTGATAGTAAACAAAATGTGCAAACGAGCAAGTTTTTCCCGACAAAAGGTTGGTGCTTTGCCTAAGAAAAGTGCAGTCCGCTCGTTCGTAGCATTATATGGGTGTTCAAACAATTTGAAGGAGTGCTTAAAGCTTCCGAAAATCTCATCCGTCTCCCACTTGAAGCAACTTGGCCAACTTTCAATCGGTCGGCATCTGGTCTACTCAACACAGGGTTTCTTTAAAAGAAAAAAAAGATGGAGCATTAAAACCGAGGAATCGAAGAGGCTCCATCGTGTGGCGCGTGTTCCATGCGCACACGCCGAAGAAGACACTGGACACCGCCCTTCAGCTTCAAGCCGGCGCAACATTAAACCAGGCGCAGTAGACAGCAAAAAAAAATCAAAACGCAGTGCTCGCATTGCTTCGACGAAATCCGGGTTCAGTTTGCAATTTTCCAAACGGGATCAAATTACAACGACCACACCAAAAAAAGGAAGCTAATTGCGCGCGTGGCAACTCGCCGGCAGGGCCGAAGCAATTCGACGCACGGTAGACGGCGGCTCGATCTCGTCAGCACTTCCGTTTCCGATGGGCGGCGGTTTCCGCTTTCCGGAAGCGGTAAAATCGCGCCGCGTAAGCGAACAATTTGACGCCGCCCGACGAACGCTTATTTTTAGCAGCGTGCACATACCAACCCACATTCCGATGGTAGGGATTTTTAGAGTTAATGTAATTAAATATTGAGTGCCCATAAAGCAAACCTTAACGGAGCGGCAATCATAATCTTTTCGTTTTAAAGTTTTTCAGTTCGCCGACGACCATGTTGCGCTTTCTGCATTCCAAGACGCTCCGAAAACAGGGGCAAACAGCTGCCGTAGTTGAGAGATTAATTTGCTACGTTTGACGCAACTTCAACACGAATCACATCGCTCTACCTTGATTGGTAGTACCAAATGCGAGATGGACAGGACGCAGTCGAAAGACGGCGAACGTCTTGCCTCGAGAGCAGAAGCCGGAAGCCAAAACCAGCAATCGTCGAGATGCTTGAAAGTGAAAGATTATCCTGATCGTCGGATGGTTACGGTTTCGAGCTTTCGCCCGAACGAACGGTGTCTCAAATTGCATTATCCCGCCCAACAACGATACTCGACGAGACCGACTCCACGGCGGAGTCTAGATAAACATCATCATCAGATGGAGAAAGATAGTACAGAATCGGTAATTCGAAAACCGGAACAAACTTTTGGGGTGCACTCGACGAGGACTCGACTAGAGCTACGTACCTGCGTATCAGGTGGTTCCGTGCGGGCAAACGTTGGGATCGGTGAGCTACGCTGCAGCTCGGAGCATCTCTGAAAAAGAAAGGGGAGCGAAAATAACCGATGAAACGTTAGCAACGTGAATCTTTAAAATGGGTCGAATAATGTTAGACTTTTACAATGGTATTGCCAATCCTTAAAGTACTCTCTAAGACGCGCACAAAGCGACTTTGTTTTTTAACCCAAATTGTTCCGGATAGGCCTCAAGGCCTCAATAGGGTTGATGGTACCATAAATTAACGAACGAGAGGAAAAACATAAAACATAAAAAAGTGAACAAAAATAATTTTAAACCTCTAAACCTACAATGGAAAATCAACAACTAACAATCACAACTGAAGAATTTATTTAAATAATGTTAACTGAAAATGATGCTAGGTAAAATTGAGATAATAAACAAATAAAATGATCAAATCAATCAATCAAGATAGCTGATGGTATGATGAAAAACACACAGCTCAAAACAATAAGTAATAAAGATATTGAAGTTTTCTTTTGCTTTTGAAAATTAACAACAGATTTTGGTCCATTGTTATAAAATCAAAATCTTAACAATGAACAAACAAAATGATTCACTAGAAAAAGCATCTTGTCTATATTTTGATCGTACATTATTGAGATGCTAATAAGAGAAACAAATTAAATTGAGACACAACTAAACAAATACGAACAATTGTCCCTCTGTTCGGTGACTACAATACAATTTAGATGCAATACTAACGGAAAGCACTGAAGCTTCTTCAGAACCCAGAAATCAGAAGTTGAAAGCTCTCAAACATTAGGGACACCCTTTCCACATTCCAACTGCAGCCTCGCTGCAATCAAACGCAAACACATTCTGCCAACAGACTCGACGGCAAGATGGTGCGCTTCTTGGTGCAAGGAAAAAAGAGCAACAAAACAACAATCCACAGAAAAGCGGCTGGACACGGACTCGGACATTTTCTGTGTCTCTCCAGCACTAATTAGCGACCCATCCATTATCGCGGGCGCGCGCGCGACCGATGGAAAGTGAGAAGTTATCGTCCGAAGCGCAAACTTACTCCTCCTTCGCCACCGATCGCCTGTGCCGCTCGATTGAAGACGATGGCATTTAATTATGCAGCCATCCATCTTTGAACCCCCAAACCTGCACAGCTTCCCATCAGCGGAACCATCGTTCGCGGGCGGCGGCCGGGAGTCACTTGCCCTGGTGGAATGTCGATTGGCTCCGGTTCGTTGGCAAATACTTTATGCAGGCCACCACCACACCATCGGCTGGTGCGGCGACATCGTTCGCATATCGCAACCGGCGACATCGCCGGTCGCCGGTGCGTAAACGGAGGCGCATCTCGACGGACGGCACTCGGTGCCGAGTGGGAGTTTTATTTTTAGAGCAACACTAATCAGTTCATCGGTACATCGGTCCGGGTCGGGCACTATCGGTGCGTTATGATTGCGATAACGAGCGGGTTGGCCCGGCGCTCGATGTGCTCCGCTGCTGGGTTGAGGGGGTTCAATTAATTTCCATGACAAAAAATAAACCACCACGGAAAACGATGGCCACTGCATGGCGCCGCCAGTTGGGCAATGATTGATGCGTTACTTAAGGGATACGCGATGGGGGAGGATTTGGCTTCGTTTCTCTCGTCTGTGGCATGGTTGAAAGACTCTTTGGAGTGTAAGTAATATCAGTGAAAAATCCAGTGGCAGGGCCGAACTCCAACCATAAATGTTGGTTACACATTTGGTGTTTTGAGACATTCCTCCAGCTAAATATTAGACTATATGCCGATATCGACGAATGCCAATAAATAATTTTGAAGTTGTATTTGGTATTTTGATGTTAAATTCACCTATTTAGACAATTCTTTTGAGGTCACTACGGTCTGCTTTAGGCACTGTTCTGGTTTAATTTCCTAAGCCAAATCAATAGACAAGATGACAGACACACATCAAGATTGCATCATTTTCAAACAGCAGCTTTTCGTAAAAAAGAACATAGTCTATTGCTGGATATCCAGTCCCGTGCCAGACAAAAACCTGACATATTCATCAAAGACTCCTCTCCAGTTTGGGCATTGGACAAACCAATAAACCACCACATACAAAACCACCTACCAATAAACCAAATAATATCAAAATTATTATACAATATTTGGAAGAAACTCGCCCTTTACCGTAAAATATGAATCAACAAACCAATAAATTAAAACTGACCAACAAGCAAACTGAGCTGACCACTAAAAGAGATCCATGCTCAAAATCTCTCAAATTATAATAACAATCCCGACAGCATATTAAGCATAGCTTAAATTGTCATGCATTATAGTTTGCATGCTGTGGCCTGGCCAAATTTTTCATCCTCCTTTTTTTAGGAATGGTTGGGTATTAGATTTGTTTGTTCCCCTTGACACTCATTTGACAGTAAATCTGTGATTCGTTATTTGTGTTCAAATGTGTACTGTTCTTGGTCTTGACACACCCCATCATCGATCGACCGATCCCTCCGCGCCCACCGGGAAATACTCACATACGCGATCATCGGTATGTCGCGGCTCTGCGAGACGATGGCCTCGGTCTGACAGGTGCCCTCGGGGCCGAAGAAGGCGGCCACTCCGTCGCAGATCATCTCGGTGATGACCCGCGTCGCGACCACCGTCTCGCCGCGCGTGTCGTTCCAGCGGAGGGCGAGCGTCACGTTCGGCAGCAGATCCGGATCGTTGTTGATCTCGTCCATGGCCATCGTCAGCGCACCGGAGATCGTGATGCCTTGCTTGTCGATCAGATCGCCCTTGACCGCGGTCAGATAGCCGAGCGTCAGCACCGTGCGGTTGTTTCGGAACTTTTGGTCGGGCGAATTTTCCGGCATCTTCGTGATGTACGAGCCGGACGAGTGTTGCTGCTGTTGCTGCTGCTGTTGCTGCTGTTGTTGCTGGTGCTGCGGGTCCTTGTTGCTTTGGCTTGCCAGGAGCAGCAGCGACTGCGGCGGTTGCTGGTAGTAGGAATCATGCTGATAGTAGTGGGCCACTGCCGGTGACGCCGAGCTTCTGGGGCCTAGGTCGCGCGACCCACCGCCTCCGGGGCCGCCGAGGCCGCCCGGCCCGGGAAGTGTGCGGTCCACGCCCGCCACCGCATGGTCGGACGCCACCGAGAGCAGTGCGAGCAGCAGCAGGATAAGCCAACGCGTCATGGCCCCCTAGAATGGGGCCGATCAGCGCGACTCCAACCGATTTCGAACACCGGCTGTCAGAGAGAGAGAGAGAGAGAGAGAGAGAGAAACAGAACGAAAGAAAACATTAGTTCGGTTAGGCAGTTCCTGAGGAGGTATACATAATTCATAATGTTATCCGGTTATCCGGTAGGTACATAAATCATAAGAATAGGATCCGAAGGCGGAACCTCGGTTGGGCATCAATCGTAACAGACGAACTCATCACGAAGTGGGCTATCTCATCAACTTTCTATTTTCTTTAATCTTTCACTCCATTTTATAGGTTCATTCGATCCAAAAATCATCGATAAAACTACAACTAGTACTACCCCAAATGGCTTAAACACCGATCTGAACTCTTTCGCAATTTGTTCGAACGTTATGCAAAGTGGAAGAGATAAGTTCAAACATTTCTACCGGCATTTTAATAAATTGATTTAAATTTTAAGATATTTAATTCTAGCACCAAAGCTGCTCGAAACTGCACGAATTACTCATAGTGCTCATATTACGCGCGTTTATGTGTTAGCTAATGATCCGTACTACCTTTAAGAAATTTATGCACATTCCTTCTCGAATTTCTGTACAATTTGCAGAAATCGAAGCATGAAGTTGCATCACTAACGTTGACGATTGTTGCAGCCAGTTCGATGTCAGGTATGCGCGAATCATATTTTCGCAAGTCTAAACCACCAAGCCGAGCATCATCCTCAATCTCCATTGACACGTCACGAAAGCTAATCAAACTTGGAAAAATTCAGCACCACCAATCACCGGATTGTGTGTCGTGTTGTCAATATTGTTGCCGCCGTGCTGTGGCGCTGTTGAATATGATATTCATGAGCCAAACCGATAACACAGGCACAACCGAACGGAGTCTATGGATTCGCTTCCTCCCACGGTCTTGCTTTGGAAGGAGTTTTCCAAGGGGTTAAAAAAAATTGACCATGAACAGGTGACGATGGTGAATCGTTCGCCATCTTTCGGCAGCATAATGCTATTGCACCGTTCAATTCATCGGTATCTTCAATCAACTGGTCGACCCAGAACCTACGGATGTTGCACGGTTTTCTAAAAGATTCTCGTTAAAATATGTAAATTTTTCCATTCAGTAAATTTTCTTTATCATTGTTTTTACTTTTCTGACAGTTTTTCTAATCAAAACTTTGTTTATTTTGAATAAATAAATAAATGAATAAATAAATAAACGAAAAAACTTACGGCTATTAATATTCACGCACATTTTTTTAGGTCGTTAATAGTTACAAAATATTGTATGAAATAAACATTTATAATCAATAATGAAAATATTTATTCATTTATTTAGTAATTTTTTTTTTATTCTTTTACTTACTAAGATAGTAAATTGAAAAACTTGAAAGTAGAGTTTTCCAATATTCAAATTCCTACTTTTGCAAAAAAAACTTTGTTCATATAAGAAGTTTAATACTGAAGCACCTCACGGTCACGAAACTGTAGCATAAAAAGTTATCCAACAAAAACTTGAGAAAACCCCGCACATTTTTCGCTTTCGAGCCACAAAAAGCTCGAAAGGCACGAGCGTCTGCGGCCCGACGACAAAGCGCATTGCATATTGCAGCACCGTATGAAGCCGTTTCCTTTCATGGGAACGGATTTGCGCCACGACAATCCATGCTCCGGAAATGCTTCCGAGAAGTAGCAACCACGCTGCGCTCCATCGGGGACGGGAAGCAGAATTGAAATTAAGGCACACGAGTGCATCCTAGTTTTGCATATGACATTATACTCTCCAGCAGCCGCTGCAGCGACCAGCAGCGGCAGCATCATTATTGTGGGCTTACATTATCCTTCGGAAGGTTGTGCTCAAACAGCTATGCGAGAGAACCGAGCACGATTGGGATTTAACGCTCGTGTCCGCACGACTGTGCGCTTTCGTCGATTACTCTGCCATCCTTTCCACTTGTTGATAGCCGGCACGCTAGTTGTGGTGGAATCAAGCGATGCCCCGGCGTATCCTCGCCGAACCGAGCAGGTCCCTCGGGCCAGCTGAGCTAAATCAGCTAAGCCACTTAATCGGCCGCTCTTGGCAGCCGCACCGGGCGCCCTCAATGTAATTATGCCTCGGGAACCGCGGCGAAATGCATGAAATTAAGGAAAATCAGGAACCGGCGGATCGCGATGGTGCCCCGTCCATCAGTTCTGTTCCGACGACGACTACTCTGACCGGAAAAGTTTTTGGAACGCCATAGCTGAAGTACGGAAAACGTTATTATTAATTTGTGCAGATCAGTTAATGGGTTGAACTCACAACTCCTCGAGGTTTCCGTTGACGGTTGACGGGCAACGGTCATTAAACTTGTTTAATTTATTTTCGCAATCCGTGAGGTCCTTGAAATGTTTTTGCTCAAAAATTGGATTATTTAAGCGTCGATCGTGCCGATTTGGCAAGTTATCGGAAGAACATATCGCCAGACCCGCTGCTGTAACACGATCAGAGTCGAGTCACAGAGCCGACTAATACGAGTAGACTAGTAATTGCTCTGCACAGGACACTCCCGCGAGAGGGCCGCGGGCTTGCTGACCTGGCCCGGCACCGAGTAGACGCGTGCTCGGGCTAGATTATCTAAACCGAAAGCGAGCTTCCGGTGGGAGAACTTGCGCCGTGGATGGTAATCGCGATAATTGCAGAAACGCTCAGCGTACCGTTCTGCCAAACCGGGCGGAACCCGACCGGGGCGTGCCCTGGACACTGCATAAACGCACGCACGACCGCACGGCGATGCTAATGAGATGATGGTTGTCTTTTAATGCTCATTATCCCGATTGGCCCGATTAATATCGCCGGTGTTGGACCTGACCTGAGACACTAATTTGACGATTTGAAGATAATCTTTTTGGAGAGTTCTTTTCTGGTCTTAACAATGTTATTATATTTTCATTCACCTGTTTGCGTTCGAAAGCCGAAGGTGTCCGAAGCCGAAGGTTTGAAACATTCGGCACTACTTCTCAGCCTACAGTACGACTCCCTCTGTCTGTTTTGGGTGTCCTTTGTTTCCTCAGATGTTAAATTTAATAGTAACCGTACATGGTATCCGTGTATCGACTCCTGTATAAATGATTTAGTCTGTTAATTAGACCGACCACTTCTCCCAACATCGTTTGCTACTATCTCCGGAGCAAGAGTTTGGTCCTTGCACCGGTCTAAAGTGTTGCGGGCCAACCTCGTTCCACCTGGGCTCCGGGAATAATAATTCAATTGTGTTTGTGAATTCGAACTGTGCCGAGTTTCAACTTCCGAAAATTTGGTTTCAACCTCAGGGAACGGATATCCAAACGAAACGAACCACCATTTAATCTTTGGCCTTTGACAGGCAGCCCAAAAATGCGTCTGGTGGGCTTTATTTGGTCAGTTTATGGCAAGATTTGTTGTGGCATGTTCGTGGCGGGGCAATGTTTGCGCGCAGAGTTTGCTTACTTATCTGTCACGCAACAGGGTATCGGGGGCGCACAATTCGTGCAAAGTAAACAGAACCATTTAGCGGAGCGATGCGTATTCAGGCAACAAACGGTTCGGCCCGAATGCCAATCATTCCCCATTCGACGTGCCGTTCGAAAATTGTTTGTTTATTCGCAAAACACACAATGAGTGATGGGGGGCGAGTGTTTGCGTATTTTTTTGTTTTAATTTCCCGCCACCCCAAGGGGCATCGTCACTAATTACTGTTATTGGGCGGTTTTCCCGGTTAATTTCGGGTTCGGGTTCTAGACAGAAACAAACAGACGATCGTGAACCGAAGAACAGTGGGCTTAGTTTTCAACTCAAACATGTACACCCAAGGCAGTGCTCGCGAGATGAGCGCATAATTTGCTATCGCTGTAAGTCTGCCCTTCTTTCAAAAGTCCCACCAATATTCAAATTAGGATGTGTCGGGGGCGCAATACACTTGCGCCCACCATTGAGCCAATGGAATCTAATTATCGTCTCGTTAGTTCGTCTCGAGTTGCCTTCTCTAAGCGGCGATTTTGGAAACATGAAAAAACACATGTGACCATCATAAATAAATGCTCATTCGTCCTTCAAAGTTGATTTTTATTCAAAAAATTTCCTCCAAAAGGGGAAGCGTTTCGTCTGCTTTTTTAAAGCATTTCTTACAACGAAGGTGTTGTTGTTTGAAATGTGGTCTCAGAGGGCCTAGTTCGGTTGAATGTAAAGGTTTTGCTTACGATTTTCTTCGATTACGATTGCCGGGGTGTGGTGCATCATGAGTTCTTAACAGAGGGTAGAACGGACAACGGATTGTTTCTGCGCGAATTTTTGGTCAAAATCATACACTTATGATGACTTTTGTGATTTTTTTTCTAAAGGGGGCCATAAAAGGACGACGATGGGGATTGTTTTAAAGGGGACAAAATAGATGAATAAACTAATATTTTTTAGAAAAAACACAAAGTTATCATTACTTTTTGAACAGCCCTCGTAGTGCGGACTGTATGACTGCTGTGCATAAAGCCGTTGGTAGACTGTTGGCAGACGATAGATTCGAAAGCCTAGACACCACCAAAAATTGGATTTACGTAACACAAAGCACACAGCTCCGCCACAAACCGTCGTAAGCCGTTACGGACGCCTGGACGCGGGATGAGTGCCCGCAATCCCAGTGCCTCTACATCCCGGGCCACTCTCCCGGGCAGTGGTGTAGGATTGATTTTCACGCAACACGTTGCATCGCCCGCCCCGTCACTACCCCTAGGCCGCCAAAAAAGCCGCTTTCGTGCGCGGCCTTGACTCTGAGTAGGGTCGAAGAGCTGGTACGTAACACACTGATTAAGTGCCGGTCAGCTGTCGGTGGTCCGATTTCAGCTCCCATTCGTGGCTGCTAATGGAAACCAGATGATGGGTGGGCCGGAAAATCGGATCGAGAACGTCCCACGACCACCACTACGTACGGATCCACACCCAAACAACCAATTTCGGTTGACCATCTCCCGAACGAAGCAGGCGAACCAGGCGAGCCAGGCTCCCGGCACCTGGGCGCAATGTAAAAAGCAATTAAATCTCTCCACGCAAAACTGACCATTGAACGAACGGCCGTACGGTTGGGGGCGCTCACAGAGCTCATGATTGAAGAACACCTTTAAAGTGGTACAATTGGATAAAAACATTACCATTTTTTTTTGTGGTGACGCTATGTTTAATATCTCTTTTAACTCCCTCCTGGTTAGTAACCGGTTTCACCGGTCCACGTTTCACCGTGTTTAAATAATGCATAAATTAGCTTCTGTCACATTTGACAGCTTCCTGTCGAGCGTCAAAAGAATTTCAAGAAGCAACGGCGCGTCCGATCACGCCTCGCGCCCGTGTTGCGCGTGTGTTTATTTATGCGGATTGATCATTTTCACCACAAGACACGCCTCGCATAGCTTATGCTCCGACGGAGAGGGGACGCGCTCCGTCACGTCGTACCTCACAGCTCAAACAACACAATCGCCATTGACCCGAAAACAAAACCAAGCGGACTCAGTATACGGCGACGGTGAAATACGCAAGATTTCGCTCAACGACTTCGGCGCGACGAGTTCACGACGACGAAGGTAAGGGTGGGGTCTTCTCGGGGACGTAAGGCAAGATAAAACCGGATTTTTAAAAATAGAAGTCCCTCCCAAGTGCAACACGCATCTCACCGACCGACCGGCCGCCCGCCCGCTCGCTCGTCCGTTCCTCTTCCCGTGTCGGCGATCCCGTCTGCTCCCGTCCCGTTCGAAATCCGGCCACCGTTTTGGGCAACGCTACGGTGCAGTTTGCCCTCCGAAGCGCGTGTATGTGTTGAAGAATGCAGTTTGGTGGTGGTCTCTGGCAACTCTGCGCCCCCCCCCCCCCCCGACAACAGCAACGACGCGGGAAAAACGCGGGTAATCGCGATTTGTTTGTTTTCAGCGTCGTCTCCGGTGGTGCTCGGGCACGTTTCACCAATCGGGGGCTGTGTTTGAAAACATAACCTCCGAAAAAGGAGAGCCGAAACCAAATTGGCCCAATCGGCGAGCGCCCGGCGGCTGTGGACTAATCCAAAACAAATATTTGTGTCGAAGGTTTGCCGGAGGAAATCACGATTCTCGTTGGCCAGCAAGGCAATTACACCACCCAGCAATGGCAACTTCTCAGCTTTCGCTCGACTTCATAATTATTTTGGCCCGATCAACGCGATCGCTTTTTTGCCCCTTTTAGCGCATTAATGCTTACGGCTTTACCGCGGTGCTTCGAGCTGACGTCAAAACGGGTCCGGTTTGGGACGGTCCGTGACGTCACTCTCCATCTAGCACGCACGCGGATTCGGCGCCAGGTAATTAGCAGAAGATACAGAATCTGACTGTGCGAATGGCTTTGTCGCTTTATCCAGGAAGAAGAACTGGTCAAAAACAGTTGGCGGTTGAATGTTCGGAGCCTTTAAACGATTTAAGAATTAAGATTTTACCAGTTCGCAACGAAAACACGGAATGGACTAGTGGGTTACGTCTCACTATGGGGAATTTGTATCGGACAGGCGAACATATTGTGGTTTAGGAAGAACCTTTCTTCGATATTTTAAGATATTTAAACGCCTAAGCTATGCAATATGCACGACAACAAAATGTGTTAATGCATAATTGTCTGCAAATATCTAATTTCTGATAAACATCTAATGCCTTATTTATTTATTTATTTATTTATTTATTTATTTATTTAGTATAACAATGGGACGCGGAGCCTAGTTGATACAAAAGAGGTAAAAGTTAGCTGACTTAAAAATACCCTAGCTAACCTGAATAACTGGCGAAGCGAGAACAAAAAACCGGTAACCAGACATGAGTGTAAAAAAGGATATAAAAAGAAAGAGGATCCCCGTTAATGCTTTCCTCCATGATAAAACAATCTTCAACTATGTATATCAGAAATACAAAGTTTATGGTGGTTTCACTGCGTATAACCCAATTAAATAGAACTATTTTTGGGGTCACTGCGATGTATTGAGCGAATAAAAGAGTCTTCTAAATTGTTCTCTCTGCACGATTTTCTTGCGCGTGTAGCCCTATCTTACATTTATATATCTAAATCCTATCTAAAACATACACGCAGCGCTTCCAATACTTCTTCTCCCAGACAATCTAGTGGTATAGGGGTCTGTATTATTACATCCCCAGCGTGAGCCAAAACTTTATGTACTGTAGCAAGTACTTTAAACCAACTATATACCACTAAAAGTTGTTGATATGTATCTCTATAATATGTGTCTAATTTTGCCGCATTGAGTTCTTTCCAACTGCTTTCCGTATTCAGTTGCCCATACTGCACATCGGAAAAGCCATAAAAATTGCACAAGGTAGAATTCTACAAAAACGTTTAATATGGAAGAGGTAAATACTTATTTCCTGCGAAGGGAACATTAGGTTGATCAAATACAAGATTGACATTTTACCTAGTTAAATAATAAAAAATAGTAGTATATAATAGAAAAGTTGAAGGCACGGCATGAGGGAAGGCAGCGAGGCATGAAGTTCATAAAGGCAATATATTTTGTATGGCCATTTCATAGACCAGGCGCCTCCTTATGCATCAGGAAGTGGTTTCTTAAAATAAGGCTCCAGGATACGGACAGATCGTGCCGGATGCAAAACTAGCTGGAAATAGTTAAAAATTACCTAAATTTTAATTCTAATGCCTAGTTTAGTTGCGCCAAGTCGCGCCAAAGCTTTGCTGTATTACCAAAGTTGAAAAGCTATATTTTTCCGTAGTTTTCTATACTAATTCCCGATACAAATGTACAAGCAGTGCGAAACGTGAATATTTTATTTTTTCATATCAAAGAAGGATCCATTACCTTTTTAAAGATGTATAATATAGGAACATCGCCGTTGCAGAACTGTGCTAACGATCGCGATAAAAGTAGGTTTAAGGAGTAAATTTTATCACTCTTCGGCTTGACAGAAAAATTCTTAGAATCGACGCAACATGGAAGAGGTTAAAAATTCGGATCGCCCATAGCTAACCTATCTATTTTAAGAAAACATAACTAAAATCGTCACTTTTTAAAATTGCTTTATGACCGCCTTTTCCCCATGGTGCGTTGGTGTATTCCCGGGACAGATCTTCTGCTGTGCTGTGCGAGCAAAACACGGCGAGAGTTTTTACACCATTTTGTCGATCAGGCATCGCACGCGTCTGTATTATCCGTATGGTAATACACTGGCGGTTCAACGAGCACACACGCTCCTTTCTGTATCCTCTTGTGGCCCCAGCACAACACACCACAGGCCATTGTTTAGCTCCCGCGGGCTCTCGATGACAGGAATATGCAATGAGGGAGCAACGCGCGTTAAAAATACTCCGTCGATCGAGTAACGTGTTTGGGGAGCACACTCGCACGTCACACTCACGTCCTCACACGAAGCCTCACGCGGGGGCAGCTTATCCCCCACCGTTGTGGTATCAGTTTCTCCAACTTTTGACAAGACACCGGCCGCGACCACAATGGATCGTAATGGTGTTCAACGAAAAGGTTTGAGCCAATCAATACTTCAGGCACGTCCGGACCGGGTGGGGGGAATACGGTCAATCTCGGATGGTCGCGCCCCAGCGTAACAACTTCCTCAAATACACAAACACACACCCTGCACTTACGTACACCCGAAACGTAGCGCCACGCTGAGTGTCCCATCCGAAGCCCATCTTTGACAGACCGTTTGCATTTACGCGCCACGCATACCGAAACAACAACAACAAAAAGCGCTGGAGGAACTCGAAAATCTCGCCGGTCTGGACACCCATCGCGGGGCACAACAAAAGATCGCGGCCATCGTTGGCCCCCCCCCGGGTGGGGCCTCTCGGTCACGCCGTGCGAAGGGCTGTGGCCGCGGTCCCAATAAACACACAGTGTATCAGTAAATAAATAAATATTATTTCTGGTCTAAAAATAGCCCACCACCGAAACCGCATCGTGACCGCCCGATCAACCGGTTTACGGTGTGTCTGCCTGTCTGTGTGTGTGTGCGAGTGTGTGCGAGATCGACGCACTTTCCGCGGTGGCTCTCCGCCGGTTCTCTGTGTGTGCCGGAGAATGCCGGCAGATCGTCTCGTTCTCGTTCCACAAAAGTCGCGCACAGCTCACGTCGACAACACGACCGATCGTTTCGATGGTCTTCATCTGCAACCCCACACAATAAGCTCTATCTGTCTCTCTCTCTGTAAGCGAACCGAGCTTGTCATGGAATTGGATTCGCACGTGGACGCGCCGCGTCACCGCGGGGGCTGGTCGAAAAGTATCTGCCCTTTCCATAGCTGCTGGATGTCGCTGTCAGCCCTCAGCTTCCACACAGTTCTTCTCAATTCCCTGATGCCCAACTGATCGAGTGCAACTGTCAAGATCCGAAGTCGACACAACCACACTTTTCGATCGAACCTCACACAGCGCGCTGATTGTGTGGACGAACAGCTGTGGTGTGATCTCGTTGTTGGCCGGTGTGATCTCTCGATAAGATCGCGTGGAGCACGGTTCCATCCACCGGGGAATGGGAGTCAATCGAAAAGAGACCACGCCATCCTCCACGGTGGAGTTCACCTAGGCTGACCCCTCGCGCGCGTTAAACGACTGTTGAGTAAATCATTAATTAAATCAACAAGTATGGCTCACCAACTGGTGGTTCCCACTCAATTGGAACCGGGCCAGGGAGCGCACCATATGGTTCTTGCCGTCCCGTTCTCGATCGTGATCGATCGGCACACTCACTCTCGGCGTTCTGTGACTCCGAACTAGCCGACCGCCAGATGCGGAGATCGTTAAGCCCTGGTAAGCGAAGCTGTTGAGATCGTCGGGACGCGTGTGTATGTGCGACACTGCGTGACAGCTCCGGCACAGCAGATTCCAACCGGGCAAAGAATCACCCAGAGGCGCGCGCGCGCAGGAAATATCAGAACAGGTCAGAACGGGTCTCCTATAGAGACTAGCGGTCTGGTCTGCGAAACAACGACGAGATTCCGCGCGGAGACGCTAGGCACACGGAGAAGTGGATAATTTATTAAAAAGCGAGTCTATTTTTAGCCCTCGTCGATAGCGTATAAATAACTGGCCTTGGATTGACCGCGCAACACCGCGATCGGTTGTTGGGCTATTCGATATTGTAACGATCGCAACGACGACGACTACGACGGCGATCGGTGTTTTCGCCCCTCACGCCTGTTTCACGTCGTTTGCGGCGTTTGTTGAATGAATGCTGTTCGCGTCGCGGAGCATAACCAGGAGGTGCCGTCCGTTCCCGGCATCACACGCAGGAGAGTCGCGCATGGAGAGTGCTGTAACAGGAACGGAGCGATCGTATCTCCTTCAGAACGGTTGGAGTTCACTCAAGTTTGAACGTCTGCTCTGATGCGATATTGTGTAATCGATCATCCTCAGCCGATCCCACCAAAAACAGTGGCTCTGGACTACTCCACTACTACTTCCAACTACTTCCAACAGAACAAGTGTCAAATGACAACTTGATTTCACGCAAAAGGGGCACGTGTCAGTAAAAGTACTGCTAAAACCTGTTGCCTGCCTTCCTGAACGATAAATCTTTTGCTGCTACAAAAGCGGAACCGGGGAAGCTGTGCCATTGAGCCACAAACCGCAGACACCCACACACACACACCGTTCGGATCATCCGTCACGCGCTAGTGACATCTCACATTGATTGATCTCACTTGGTTGATTGGTTCCTGTTCCCCCACCCGGTCGTGTCCGGTTCTGTGATGGCGACGAACTGGGCTGTCTGGCCAACAATGGCCAGCGGCCGGGCCCATCACCACAACAGTAAATTGCTTCCCCGGAACAAGTGGCTGTTAATTTGCTCCGGCAGACGTCACCGGCGGGCCGACCGGCCAGCCAGCCAGCCAGCCAGCAGCATCAGCAGCAGCAGCATGTGGTTTTTGGATTTCAATCAGCCGTCACATCAGACGAGTGTGCCACAAAGTGAGCCAATGGACGGGTGTGTTCGTGCCGATGCCGTCCCCGAAGCGTGAGATGAGTCAACGCAAGGGTTCCCAGTGGATCTCGGTGAGATCGACTGCTCGATGTCCTTGCCGTCCGCACTGGAGTACTCGGGAGCGGAACGGAGGCATTGATGAAACCCTTTGGTGACCTGTTTGGGGGCTCGTTTGGGTTTTGCTGTGAAATTGACGAAATTGAAATGAGGTTCCAGGAAGATCGTCCACTACATCCACTTCATGGCTAAGTTATCATAGCTCGGAGGGATGCCAAACGGAATCGGCTAATAGAATGCTCTTCAGCCGTCACCAGCCGAATTCTGAGAGTCCACAACAGTTACGCACTGCCACCGGACTTCTTGCCGTAGTTCAATCAAACCGCGGGTGCTCCAAATTGATTGGCGATGGGTGGACACGTCTCTGCTCTCGTCAAACAACCGGACCTTTGCAGATCAAACGGTGCGCGCGCGGCACAATCATGCAGCTGCAGCAGCACCCCGATGTCGGTTCGAAATTAAATTGTCAAACGGCCAGCAACTCCGGGTAATTGGAGCATCAGCGCGGCAGCCAACTGGCTGCACTGCTTATGGACCGGAAAGCCAAGCGCACGGCGTGGCCATTAGCTGCGAATGAAATTGACCTACACACCGCGGCCCTGCCTGCCGGAGGGCAGACTGCAGTTTATTGGGTCGCAAGAATCGGCGCAGCCATCAATCAATGACGATCGACGCCATGGCGTTGGAACCACCTGTTGCCGCAAGTAGCGCCTTTCGGCTGCCGGAGAAGCCACGCATCACACGTCATACGTGGAGTGATTAATTATTCAAAACGAAGCACAACGCGAACTGCTTTCTTGGTAAGACATGAGAAACGAGCATGGGCAACAATACAACCTATTTTTGAGCACATCGAAAATGGGGTGAACATTGGTGAAAATTTGACAGTTCGACGAGAGGTAAAAAAAACCACATGTTGTTGTCACACGTTGCTCGCCGGTAGTTCGGTAGTCTCTCTCGTCGGTACTGGGAGCGCCGAATCGTACTCGTATTCGGCTACCACAGCATTCGTATGGATCGGATATGGCTTCGCAGGGGCGATGGGTTTGTAATTTCGCGCCTTGCAATCCGATGAAGCGCCTCTCTTACCGGTTGCTGGTTTACCGATTTAATGAATTGCACGGCCAGTAACCATCGTACCCGGAACCGAATCCCACTCGAAATGGAGTTGGTGGTGGGATCCACTTTGAATCGACACCGTGGAACGAAAACATCGACATCGGAACGAAAACGTGGTAAATATTTCCGGAAACGGCGCTCGATTGATACTGAATTTGTTTGAAAATTACCTAACGCGTAAATAACGAACTCTACGGAATGCGAAACCAAATATACGGAACTTCCTCGAAAACCAATTATTATAAATTAATTTCCAACATCTTTTATCCCATTTACAATTAGTCTGTCCTGGTGGACCTTCGACAATCGGCCAGCATAGTTACGACGTTATCGGCTCTGTAAGCTCTGTCAATTCGTTGAGGAATTAGAGAAAGTCACAGATGACCGTATCTGGTAAATACGGTGTCAACTCGTCCTTTATGGTGAGTGTTTTGGCCAAAATGTTCGTGAACATTGCAGCTTATCATCAAGCTTTTCTAAAGTGATGCTTATCACGGCGCTCCAAAACATCGACCAAAACCGTGCGAACTTATCCGAAAGAATTTAATCACGCTTGTCCTAGATTTCCAGGGCTGCAGCAATGATTTTTGAGCGTCAACTTCTTCATTCAGGGTTCCTTTGGAGTGAAGCAAATCATTTGCGCATTGACGACCGACCGTAAACAACAGTTTAGAAAGATTTCGCGTGATAAATTCCATTGAAACGCACACCAACAGTCAGCAAGTTCGAGTACTTCTTTGACAGACTGCACCGGACCCGTAATCGGTGACCGTGTACATCGGCTCCTGTTGGGAGGATCCCCAATTTAATGCACCTTTCTCGTCAGGAGTTCCAACAAGTCGCTCTCCATCCAAAACAACGCGAAACCCCAAAATTCGCTCAATTTCTCAGCACCGGTTCTTAGCAGCTCGTTGGCTCAGTTGGCCCTCCATTTCCGGGAACGCTACACCAAAAGACATATAGAGCCGTGTCCCGGCGATGATAAGGAGCATTTTGCCGTTAAAAAGTGCACCCGTGGGCAGGAGCCGCACTGTGGGCCAGTTTGGGCAGTCAAAATGTTGCGCAAATGTCAACCCTCCGTATCCGCATTACAACATCAGGCACATAATAGAAGACAAGCAGCATGTCGCATACTTTTGCAAAGTACACTAAAAGTGAGTGCAAAATTTGCCCAAAAATATGTGAAAACTACGTCTAAAGCAATCCTTCGCCCACAGTGTGGCTTGTCCTCGGAAGCCAACATGAGACACGTTCTACCTACGATGCCGTCGCCTTTGCTTCCGAACGAACGACATTGTATGGAATCCATTATGCTCGAAGGCTCATTCTAAGGCTCGCCCAGTCTGCTAGTCTTCGGGGCTCCTTCGGAGCTTAGACTGAACCGGGGTGAACGGGCAACCTGAACGGTGGATGGATGGATGGGTTCGATTATTTGACCGGTTTTTCGCTTTCGCCCGCCGCAAGACCACTGCCTGCAGGGTGGCACGCGCGGATGCAATCTGTTGCCCGTGACACCGGCGGGCTGAGTGGAAAATTGAATGGGAAGATGAGATTTTCGGATGGGTGGAATACCCGGCGGCACCGCGGCGTACATACGTTACATATTTCATCGCTAGTACCACGGGCAAGAAGGGCGAAGAGGCCAAACAGAATGGCAGAGAAACCCAGACTACAACACCAGGCGTGCCGTTGAATGTGGTTTTCGAACATTTTCGCTGTCTTTCGTGCTCTGCCGCTGTTGAATTAATTTAAGCAACAGATTGAGTACTACTTTGCATCAAGCGATAAGTGAGATAATCAAGTAGACGACTTCAGCTAATGCACACCACACCTAGCTGCTAATAAATTACATTAGTAGCTGTAGCAGTGGACATTTGAAAACTAATTGTAGCTTGCACACAGTTTGTCATTGAAAACCATCATGCGTGTACAATTGCAAAAGGATGCAGCAGCCACACAGTTCGCTAAACAATGGCTAGATATTGCTGGGTGTCAACAAATACTATCATATTTTCAACGAAGTTCTGTAATCTAATAACCACCACAATTCAACCAACTGATCAAATTTTCCCAAACTTATCACTCAATTACAAGAATCATCACTGGTTGACGGATCGCCCTATATTAGAAGCAAAAACTAACAACGTAAATGCTAATAATTACAGCATTTTAGATGGAATACCCGAAGAAGGCACGACGTTCATGTCAATAGATGTTGTGATGTATCAGGATGAAGCAGATGTCCAAGTGAACCAGATCCCTCAAAAGTAAATTTAAATTTAACATGTCTTGAATAGTATGGGGGTAAGGGAGGTTAAGGCTGCTTCTAGGACACCAAACTAGGCGAAATTGAAGGGGATTTGTTTTGTATAAGAAACCTTTGGTATCAAATAAGGCATCGAACCAATTAAACGGGTGTAAAGCGACAGAAGCATCCCAAAACAGTACGAAAAGGCCGGCGAGACTGGCGCGCAGCCATTACGACGGTTTGTTTCGTTAATTAAGTAATAACTGTGCCTTCCACCTTTTTCCGCGGACAAATGACACTCTTCCGGGATGGGGAGAGTGCCGGCCGTGTCGCCCGTTCGCGTTCCTGCGGTCGATGGCTTCGATTTCCCGCGCACATCGACGGCGGTGGTCCCCGAAGACGAGTGCGCGTTTGCGTTGCGCTCCCTCTCTCTCTCCCTGAGGTCTCCTCTGCCGAGCCACAGGAACGCATCGTCGATCCGTTTGCATCCTGCACTTTTGCGGTGAAGCACGCGGACGCGAACCGCAACGCGAGACCATCTCTCCGCTTCGAGTGATGCTAATTTATGCACGATCATAATCGATCGAAGCTGGCCACCCCCCGCCGATGGGTGGCCGGCCGCGGTGGCTGGTAGGAAGGTGAAATGATCGAAAGCCTCATCTGACCGCCCGGAGAGCAATTGCCCTTTTTTCGCCCGCCCGGCCCGGCTAATCGGGCAAACGGTGGAGCTATAAGTTCGGGGAAGAAGTTGTCCGATAGTTGACCAGTTGATTTTAAACATTATCGTCGGCAGTTGGCTGGCTAGTGGCTAGTAGATTGTGACCTGGAGATGTAGTCTGTCGATATACATCTGTCAGATTTAGTCTAAACGAGCATCTGTCTAACTAAGGACCAAGTACTACTGTAAAGTCCAACACAACCAAGAGTGCCCCGCCGATTTCGCCGACTAGTGTTGCTACTTAGGGTTAGAAAATTGGCAAAACAATTAAATCTGAATATTATTGTAACGTTCTTGGAGAACGCGGAGCAGTGAAGCTAAGAGATCGAGACACATGATCCAGACTTTGTGTCAATCGTGCTTCTAGAAACTTTTCATTCTCGACGCCTCGGCGAGACTCCGCTTACAGGTGGTCGGAGGTTGAAACCGTTCTCGGACGAGGTCCCTCCCCACCGATATATGATTGCTCATTATGATGGGTTGATCTCCGACGATGCCGGCCGTCGTCGGAACGTTTGTGGTAACCAGATTTACGGCGGCGGGCCGGCCGGCCGGCTGGCAGGACCCATCCCATAAAACTACCGGCGGCTGTGCGAGCCAAGCGAGTTCTGCAACAATGTTGACAATGTCTTGATCGAGCGCTTGGGTGCAGCGAGCGGACAGCAATCGACCGGCGGGCAGGACGCGCGTTAAGTCGCACCGCACACTACGCACGATCATTCCCCCCCCGCCGCTGGGTCCTTAAAGTGGTTAAAGGGTGATAATGGCGCGCCGTGGACCTTCGAACGGAACGAGCGAAAAAGGGTAAAAGAAACGCGCGACAGTGTGTTCAAGCGCTGCCCAGGCCCGGACCGCGGCCGGATGATCGATCGAGGATGAGGTGATTTCGGACCCATCGGCCAGCCGTCGGACCAGCCGTCGGGACCCCAGCCGGGCTGTTTCATGGTCATCGCGGTCGGGTCCGGTGCGGACCAGACCAGCTGGGCCGGAGCGGCGCAAAACAAAACCGTGACAACAGCAAACCGGAAATCGGGAAGGCGCGCAGTCGGCGGGTCGGGCGCAAGGGCCCGATGGCGAAGCTTAGGGGTAATGAGAAAACATATTTTGTTGTTTGACGTTCCGGACGGCCGGCCGGCCGGCGAACTCACGGGAGGTTTGTTTTTAGCCTTCCTTCTTCTGCTTTCTGCCTTCTGCCTGGTGCGAGCCAATGATCGATTGAACTGATTTGATCAGCACATGCGCGGCATCAGACGCGGTAGCTCCCGGGTGGATGGGTGCGTGCCTGGTGGGGGACGCACCAAATCGGGTCCGAAATCCGGGACCCCGGCCCGTTGGAAAACGTAAACACGTTCGGACCGTGATTGAGTGCGCCCGTTTCTGGGCTCATTTGTTTGCCTGTCCGTGAGCATCGGCCAGACCGTCCAGCAAGGTAGCAACCCGCAATGGTCACCAAGTGCTCCGGTGGTCCAGATGACAGCGCTGCGAGCCGCGGACGGATGAGATCGAGTCTCTCCCGAGCGATCGAGTGTCCCCCGCCGTGGTATGTGTGTGAGAGAGTTTTGATGATTACAAAATCATGTCATCAATTCGAAGCTGCGTTTGCCACCTATAATACGTCTCCCGAAACCTAAAGTGTAACCTGGTTCTTCAGCGTATTACAAATCTCGAGTTTTGTTTCAAATAAAGAGCATGGTGGCGTTTGTGGCTACTTTTGCATACTCATTTGAAGAAAAAGCGGTCAAAGCAAGTCGGTCACTTGCGGAAGCTTCTGCTGAACATGCTCCAGCAAATTGAGTACATCTAAGAAATAGATTTGGCACGTTAACAATGTTGATTTCGTTCTGAAGGATAATGACCATGCAATGGTGCAGCGAAAAGGTTTAAAGACGAGGAAATGCAGACCTTACACCCTGCAGAACAAAACAGGCGCAGCCAACACTAAATGTAAAATTCTTCTGAGAACCCTAAGGGCAAAAAGTTGTGGCTTTCATCCGACGAAGCCAGCCGATCATCCACTGCAAAGTCAAATCATTTTGGGTAGAAAGCCAATGCTCTAGGTTTGGTGCGACCAGCACGGTAAGGTGTACCGTGAGCTACTAAAATCAGAAGAAACGGTGGCTACAGATCGCTACCAACAACATATGATTGATTTAAACTTTGCAATGATGGAAATAAGACAACAATTCTGTTCTTCTGAAAATGATCGATTAATTCTTCTCGATTTATGATCGATCTTGATCGAAAAAAACCGGCCATTTTTAATCTAGCCCACCGAGTATTCCGAAGCAAAATTAGCTACAGCGACTAACAAAAAACATACTACACTTCAGCTGACGAGAGCCCCGCCAGACATCAATCTATGCTTGTCCAGAACTTACATTACTCACACACACACACACAGTTGCCTAATAAGGAACGGCCAAAGATTGAAATGTAAATATACGCGGCGTTCCGCACTTCTTATCGGTCGGGCCACGGTCGGTTATTTATAGCCTTAAACCTGGACTCTTCGGTTGCCCTTCGGTGGCTGCTGCAGATTTCTCCGTCCCTCTCTCTCTCTCTCTCTCTCGCGGGTGAACTTCCTTGACACTCTGTGACACCAGCCCAGCCCCAGTGTGCCCCAGAGTTCTCCAGAGTTCTGCGGTGCGTTAATGCACTTGGCCGTGAAAAAAAGAGAAAACCACTTGTCAACCGGTGTCTGCGTGCGTGAGTGTGTGGTTTTGCCAGCGGGTGCACTGGAAGGAAGGAAAGGGCTCATGACAGCATGACGCCTTGTCGCGAACCACGTGAACTGTTGTTGCGGACCGGACCCGGCCGGTGCATTGCACATGCAGCGCGCACACACAGCGCTGCGTGAGAACAGGACATTACCAGGACCCCAAGGACGCAGGCAGATCTGCGTGTGACTACTGGACCCCCGGCGGCCGGGTGACACGCTGTTATCATACGGGGGCCATCAACTTGTTGCTATGCTTGTTGTTATTTGCCATCGGTACACCCTTACAACCTGGAACACCTCTTCCAAGGAGTGCGCCGACGATTGGCATCACAAAAATAACAAACCCAAAACTGCGGCAACTCTCACGGACGGGACACGCATCTAGAAAGTGTGTCCTCTGGTGGTGAGTCCTCGCGAAAAATTAGAGACCTTTTATAACCCTTAGAGAGCGTCTCTTAGAGACATCCTTAGAGAGACCCTTAGAGACATCCTTCAAGGCTTCAAGCTGTAGTCGTGTATTTCGTGTCGAATGTGACGGATTTATTGCCGCATAAACGGAGAGCATAATTTATGCTTCGGAAGTGATCATGCTCTCGTATTCTATCCTATCCTAAAAAACGTTCGTCCAAATGTGTCAATCGACGTTTTTTGGCCAAAAAAAACCGGGATTTGATTTGCCGCCGGCGACAACCTGCGCCCTTGAACGGCTAGAAAGTGAAATTACTCCCACAGGTGACCCCCGGCTTCCTTACAACGCCCGAGAGGGGTTTCGGAGGAAAGTCTCTCCGCCGCCCGCACGGATCCGGGGTCACCAATTTCCTGTTCCTGGCGAATTGAATAAAAATAAATAAACATCATCACGCCGCCGCCGCCACCAGGCCCGCTTTCCGTGTCTCCCACCCCGCTGGCTTGGCACCGGAAACCGGCACAGCATGCACACAGCACGTTTCATTGACCCCCAAGTGCGGCTGTTGGCCGCGGATGTGTTGGGTCCCGCGGCCCGGCATCAGACAAACCGACAGCGATTTTTTTAATTTTTCCTTTTTTATCTCCAACCTCACTGCCTCTGGTTTCTTTCCATCTCTCTCTCTCTCTCTTCCTCGCTCTCCACGCGTCTTCTTTTTCCTCCTTTCTTCAGTGCAATAATTTTTCCGGCCATTCGCGCGGATCGCTGTGCTGTCGGATCGGATCAGGGTGTCGTTTGGCCAGTCTAACCTGTTTTCGGGCCAACCCAAGGTGGCCGGCCCCCACCGGCCGGCCAACAAACCCTAGCGTGGCGACCTACCCAAAGTCTTCCACCACCACCACCACCACCACGACCAGGGCCTCCCGAGCAGCGGTGCCGGGTCGGGTGTTGTGTCACCGGTTTACGCTCGTTGGTGGGCGATTAATTTCTGGGCAAACGCGTGCGTGTGCCGCCCCACGACGAAGTACTCCTTGTGGCGCCCCCAGTTACTCCTCTGCTCTTCTCGGTGGTGGCTGCGTGCGGCGAATCCTGCTATCGGTCGGACCTACCGCTACCTGGCGAGCGGCACCGATGTGGCTTGCGGTTTTTCGCGAAGGTGTACCATGGGACCCGACCTGCAGCCTGCGTGTTTACTCGAAGTCGCCAGCGGAACCAAAAATAGCATCCAGCACCCGGCGCGATTCCTGCGAGTTCCTACTGTCGGCAAGCAGGGCGCTTCAGGGAACCCTATCGAAACAAAACTACAGCTTCTCTGGGCTCGTTCTTTGCCGGAAAACAGATGGCACAAACAGCGAAGGATTGCGATGTTGTTGATTCATTTCGCTGGACTGGCAATGTTTTCAAACCAATCATGTCACGGTGGGAATACGGATTCACCCAGCAATCAGATGTGAACAACTAGAAATACCTGGTGTGCTACGTTCGAATTGCCCGATTTTTTGCGATGAAGTATTACTCGATTATTTTCAGAGAAACGTCAAGATATTCGAACCATTTCTCGAACCATCTTTACATTCGGCAAAGTGCTGCTCTGAAACTGCATTTCTCTTTTTTTCTGTTGGTCCTTTGTCATGATAAATGATTCTACTTCTTACACTCGGCAACCCGCCCGCAACAGAGATAGCGTTAAGCGCTGTTACTTACTGTAACGTTGTTGTTTTACATGCGGCCTTCTTTGCCAACGCCAATCTCAGCAGTCGAATCCATAGCCAGCTGCGTGACAACGACAAGCGTTACCGACTACACGATCACTAAGGTAATTTTACCAATTTACAGATGGCATTTAATAACGCTGATACCGATATTCCGATTCAGTGCTATCAGAATTGATAATTTTCCCTACGACTGCCTAGAAACACTTCAAGTTTTAGTACCACGCTTGCCTGCCGTCTGCCGTTTTCCGACCCTAAATAGTCGATCGTTATCGTTCGTTCGAAGAGGTGCTAATGAACACTCGGAATCCAACTGCCGTGTAACTGTAGAATCGAGGCCAGCGGTTGCCAAAGTTGGTTGGGCAGCAGCAGCCGAGCCGAGTCTTTACTTAACAACACAGACGACGGTGGTGGTGATGCTAGCAACAAAACACCCGCGGCAAAACCAATAGCGCGCGCGTCACCGTCATTAATCGACGTCAATAAATTGGCTCGCCAATGGAAAATTAAAGATAGCCCAGCGCGACCGGGAACCATCGAGGCCTCAGATACCGGACACCATATCCCCGCCCGGCCGGTGATGGATGCTGCATGAAGATACTAATTGAGCTTCCACTTATCGACGGTGTTGTGTGTCTTTGCTTCCACCCCTTTTTTCTGTTCCTCTCCTTACACTTTCATTATTCGTATTGGCGCTTCCGTGACACCGACCCGGGAAGATAGTGAACTATTTTAAGTAAATCACAAGTTCACACCCTCTCCAGGACTCCCAGAAGGGGGCCGCGAAACCACACCGCACACGCGCTGTCAATGACGACCAGCGGCTGGTGATGATAATGCTGAGCAAACCCGGGGCGACCGCGACGCAAAAGGCAACCACAAATTCGCGACCCCGCCCCACCAGTCCGTGTAGCCGTCTCCGATGCTACCGCCACCGACGCCATCGCCGGTGAGCGCGACACGTCGAATGAGTTAATTAAATATTTGCCCTCGTCCATCACGATAAATTATCACATTCGGAAAACGAAAACCAAACACTGCGCCGCCCGGCACGGTTCCACCCTTCTGCTCCGACTTCTGCAGTGGCCATTTTTGTGCACCATTTTGCTTCGACCTGGGAGGGCGGGAGTGGGGTCGCCTTCGACACGTCAAACGCTGAAGCCTCACATCCTGTCACGTGCGCGTTCGAGTTGGAAGACGACGACGGCGCCCCGGCGAACCGTTCCGCCTTCGGTGGAACTTCTGGTGGACTTTAAAACATAGGAGGAGAAGAAAGCACAACATTGACCGCTCGACAACGAAAACGGAAAAAAAAGTTTTCCTTGTCAGGCCGACGTCTCGGAAGCCCCAGAACATCGAACGAACTTCACGCACCATTGTTCTGTGTTCGGTGTAAAAATATTAATTTGCATTTCGTGTCGGTTTTATGCTTTCTTTCGATTTTCGTTCTAGTTCCACTTGCGTCATTGAAATGGCGTCTTTTTTCTCTCTTTCTCTTATTTTGCTTCCTATGCTCTTATTATTCTACGATTTTGAGTTTGTGTCTTATTGTTTTACAGTTTTGCAGGCATTCGGTCTGTCTCTTTTCGACTCCTTTGGGTTTCTGTTGCAGTTTTCTGTTTTGATTTTAATTCTTGGAAGGATTTTACAATGTTTTCGTTCTAGTAAAAATACTTATATAACTTTTTTTACCATTTTACAATTTAATAAATCCGTTTCCAATTTTTAATGTGTTTTTGTATTATTTTGTTTGTCTTTTAAAGGTTTAGTGTTTCAAAATTATTTTATTCGTGCTATATTCTATACTATGTTCCACTTGATTTAATTAGTTACGACGATACACTTGTGGAAACAGTTAAGACCTTCGCAATGTTTACATTTTTTTTTACTTTAAACACCATCAAGACACGTTTTCTTAGAAAAAAGCGCTACATCAAAAACAAACCTTAAAACAAGTGAAAAATGATACTACTTCCAGTGGGCAGAGGGTAACAAACCAAAAACGCCGTGCCTGACCCATAAGATGAACAGCTGATAACACGACGGAGAGACGAGTAAACATAATATAAAACCGCCGCCAAACACGGTAGCGGCAGAAGGCATTATGAGATACACCACACCGCGCCGCACACCGACACACACCCGCGCGTGCGGCCATTGCGACACGCGCCTTGAATGTGTTTACCGACCGGTACTACCGCCGGCTATCTTGGGCTGCACACCCACTAGGCACAGGCTTCTCGAAGCCGTCGACCTCCGGAAGCCGGCACGGACCAGCCCGATCAACTGACCTGAACCGCCTATCGCTAATTTCCATCGTCTACGGTGACGGTGGCCCCCGTGGATCCCTGCCGCCTTAAGCTGGGCCAATAAAACCAGCAATTAGCCACTAATTTATGGCACCCGCCCTGACAGTGCCGGGCCGGTCTGACAGTTATGTTTTGTATGCTCAAACGGCAAACGATCCGCGGCCAAGCCTTTGCGGGTTGAAGCCACGATCCCTGGCCGAAGACCACCGGACCAATGTCCGCGCCGCGGGCCGACCGACCGTGCCAAAGAGTTAAAAAAGGACAACAAACAGACAAGGACATTTTCTGCGTCTGCCATCGAAAAGGAAGAAGCTCCCATTAGGACCGGGCCGATAATATGAGTCGAGGAACTGTGTGTCCTTTCGGTGTGTCCGCACTACTGTTCGGTAGAGCCATTTTGGAGCCGCGACCGGGGAAATTCATGGTTCATTTCCTTGCGCCACAAAACCCGCAAATGGCAATCTCATTGGCACTGCCCCCCGATTCCGGGAAAACCCGCAGCTTATGGGTTGCCTTAATAAGGTCTCCCACTCTCTTGCTCTCTCTCTCTCTCTCTCTGGGGCGCGTAGGATTCAGGTGGCTTACCTGTTGAGCTTCTCCTTGGCAAAACAAGTAGTGCTGTGAGTAAGAACTTTTGAATACACCTACACCTCCTGCACGCAAAGTCTTGGAGAAGTGGAAAGTTGTTTAAGTGGCTGTCTGCGACCGCCTACTTAATAGAAACAGTCTCTGCCGGTCTTTGACGGGCTTCATTAGCATGTTTTCGTCCTCATTCGGTTTTAATAGGTCACACCGGTTGACGGGCATCGCTGGAGGGTACATCGACAACCAATCAAGCTACCCTCATCATCCGATTACCTCGGGACGAAAACATAATCTTTATGGCACGGGTTAATATCACCTTGGAGATACGCATGCAATATGAAAACTTAGAGATATTAGGTGTACAATTAAGATTCAAGCCTTTCATAATGGTTACTTTGCATAGCGTAGCTAAACACGTACGAATTAGAGATTGTTTAGGTGCGTTGTCTGTATGCAGCTAGTCCGGTAGTTTGTAATGGATTAATTCTAGCTGATCCCACCGAATTCATCAACAAGCAGCTTTCCTTGTTCTGAGGCTTTTAAAACCTCACCTGAACTTTAACAGATTTCCATTAAGCTGCGAGTGTCAAGAGCAAAAGCTGTTCGAACAACTGCTGAGAATAACGAAACTTCAGGGTGCCAAGTCCATGGTGAAAAGTAGCAAAACTATGACCTGCACGGTTTAACTTCACAACAACAAGCAACACTTCAGGCACCCACCCACTAACTTTTATTTGATTCATTCAATTACAACTAAAACTAACGCGATTTGAATCCGTTAGTTTGTCGTCGTTTATATCCTCTTTAACTGTGGCAAACTGCGACCACAGCCAGTAGTCCGTTTCTAGGGGTTTTGCGGTTTACATCCGGAACCACCGGAAGCCTCGTGAAAAACGCCAACCACCGGCGTTGGCTCGAAACTATAGAAGCGCCAAAACCGGCTGCTTGGTTTAGAATGTGGCTTCAGCTTCCGAATTTAACGTCCACTCGTGTGGAAAGGACTTTGAAACGCTTGCCCCACAAAAGTTCCACACACACAGGACCAAAGAAGAGGGTTCTTGCATGGCAAAGGCACAGTTTTCTCCACCGAGTGGAAGAAGTCCTTCACGTCGCCTAGGAGATTGGTACGTCAGACGCCTGTCCTGGTATGATGGTGCGAGAGATTTGACAGGGCAGGCAAATTGTTTCTCTTCGCATCCTGTCCTGTCCGCAAGTCGGGTTGTTGTGACCGCCAACGTCTGGGCTGCGGCAAAACGGAGCTCACAGTACCTCACCGAGTTTCGCCGGCAGTTCGTCGGAAGCCGTCGTGTTTGTATGTGATGATAGTGGCATTTATAATCCGACCGACCTGTTTCCGTTTCCGGTGCACGGAACTAGGGCAACGTAAATAACGATTTGCTTGGGTTGGTAATCGTTGGCAGGAGACGACTCAGTAGTTGAATTCGTCGCATGTAAACACTGTTGCTAGTCGGATACCAAGTGAGTGTCGGCCGACGGAAGTTGAATCCCTGCTTGGTTTCCCTAATAAATTATATAGCAAGGTGTTTTTTTCTGAGAAAATTCTTTCTTCTCCAACATTATTTTTGTTCTTAATTAATTGATGGACCGTATTTTCGTAAGGTCTAATGCATACATTTGGAATTGTAAATCTGAACCTGACTTCAAAGGATGCTTCGACTAGGCTTTGAACAATGCTATACGCGGATTGTTGCGATCGTCCTGCCGTCTACGGGGCACCAGGCGGCTCCATTCCACTCGCCCGCCAATAGCGCGACTTCACGGCTTCTCCGTCGCGGTCGAGACCCATTTCGCGGACGTCCTTTTCGGTCACGGTCCCCCGTCGTCCCACGAAGGTTAAATCTATTACCGAGAGAGAGCGAGAGAGAGAGAGAGAGAGAGCTCCCGTGTGCCCGGGTGTAAATAAAGCCCCGGCCGGCCACACGGCGCACGAATTATCCTGCTGCGCTGATGCAACGGATCAGATTGGGGGGGCAGAGGGGCACAGAAGCGGCCCCGCGCCCCATTATTTATAGTCGAAACGACCACAACAGGTTCGAACCCCTTTTTCCCGCGTCGGTCGTGGCCGACACGCGCCAGAAATAAATGGTGGCGAGCGGCAAAAATAAACAACCGAACGGGCGGCGAAAGTGAACCATTTTGAATCCGGTGGTCCGCGGCGCGACCATGCACGTAAGTTTTTGTTTTGCGTTGGCGCAATTTTGCGACTCAACACGCCGTTGTCGTATCTTTTTGCGAGATATTTCGTGGGTCATGGAGGTCGTTCGTTTTAATGTCGAAGATCGAAGATACATGGAACTTGTTTTTAATGAGGCAATTGATGGGGGATGAGCTTGAGTCTTCTGCATTCGGGCTCACCAGGGTCATCACTATGCTATTCGCAAGTGGCTGTGATTTTTCGACTTCAATTCGAGGTAAAGGCGAACATTCGACCGTTTGACCGGCACATTGGTGGAATAGCACATTTTGACAATAACCGATCATCTATGTCTTTTATATACAGACAATCATTGCTACAACAAGTTTTTTGGGGATGAGTGTATGAGTAGAGCAAGAGCTTTTGGTTGTTATAAACGATTTCAAGAGCATCGTGAAAACTTAGAAGACGCTAAAGGGCATGAGCTGGGCATCCACCAGACCCAAATCATGAAGAATTGGTGGAAAAACGTTCGTGAAATCATTGCTGTGGATAGAAATTTCACTGTAAGGATGTTGGATAAAGAGTCTAATACAAGTAAAGGCAACATTTTGAAACTTTCACGTAATCATTTAAAGCGAAAACAAAGTTGGTGGTTCGTTTTGATCCGCTTGGATTAAGATATGGCAAAAAGGACGCTCATGTTCGAAAGACATAACTAAAACGTAGTGAAACGTTGCGCTACATTTTTGTTTATTTTTCCAAAATAAGATCTCGTTATTTAAAAGACATGCTGTGTATGCCATAGATAAATAGCTGAGGCTAGCATATGACGGTTAGTATTATGCTTGACCGTTACTATTTAAAAATTATATATTTTTTTGAAAAAACCACAAACGAGGTTAAATTCAATTTATAATAACTTTGCAACAAACGGATCTCGCTGTTAGTTACAGCTTTATTGGTAAAAATTACTGTGCAAAAACTAGGAAACTGTGTTCCTGTGTGAAACCGACTCAGTTGAAGTGGCCTCAACTAACCGTTCTCTAAACCCAACCATTGAATGTTTTTGACAGCCGAGAATGGTGGAAAATATAAAAAAAACAATTTTGTTTAAAATTAGTTTTTAGCGTCCATCGCACGGATCCGTACCACACCAGACTCTTTCGAAGCGAAAACTAAGCACATTTGAACATGAATATGGTGCTGACACCATAGCCAGGATACGTATTCTACCTTTATAAAGGTACTGCCCGAACAGGACACGGTTATGCTCTGTCGGGAACATTTTAGAACCTTATTGAACGTAACGGCTACCGAATCGCACGTAGACAGCACTGTTAAAGTCACGTTCGAATTCAGGTTTCTCCATGGAGAAATCAAAAGGCACTCCCAAACAAATTTTGTTAACACGTTTTCGGAATGTTTGGCGAAGGATTTTCAACCAAAATCTACTCCCAACCACAACCAAGCATCGTCGGCACTACCAAAGAAATTCAGCGTGTTGGCAAGGGTAGCTTAATGGGTGATTCCCATTCCCTGATCCTGACTCAAGCTAAAATCAAGAAGGACTTTATTTTCTGCTTGACTAATTATTGGCCCACAAGCTATCGGTGCCGTGTGCCGAGGAGAGTGAACTGACTTGTGGACACTCCGGCGATGTGAATGACCAACGATCGCAACACACATGTTCCCGATTTAGCAAAACAACCGTGTTGCTACTGCTGCTGGCTGCTGGGAAAATGGGCATCGCAAGAGAGGTCGGTGAGCGCACCCAAAAATAACAACTTACCATGTGTTCGAAGGCCGCACTTGGAATAGTTTCGCGGGTTCGCCTTGAACGTGAAACCGTGTGGCGCGTTTGCGTCGTCGCCGTTTGCTGCCCGCCGAAGATGCTGCTGCTGCTGGGTCGGCGACGCTGCTGTCGGCCGACACGGCAAAGGTGGACCCCGCCGACGATCTCGCTCGGTTACTGCCACGGCGACGCCGGCGGCCGCTGCTGCATCGGATCTAACGCTGGCCGGCGCGCGGAACACACGAACTAACGTACCACCGCTCGTTATGCTCGCATCCGGTCGCCGGATGTTTAGAACGCACACACGCACACGTCAAAAACTGCGCTCACCCGTAACAGTCGGCGATCTGATCCTTCAGCCGGCGACGGATTGGTAACGATCTCACAGCACGAGACCTTCGTTGGTCACTCCCCCCAATTTGAACGCCGGAA
This sequence comes from Anopheles cruzii, assembly GCF_943734635.1. Taxonomy (NCBI): domain Eukaryota; kingdom Metazoa; phylum Arthropoda; class Insecta; order Diptera; family Culicidae; genus Anopheles; species Anopheles cruzii. Next base: position 24,537,904 of record NC_069144.1, read on the forward strand.
GGAGAGCGATCCTTCTCGATCGGACACTCACACACACACTTTAAGAACCGTCAACAGCGGCGGCGATGGTACAACACTTTGCCGACCATTTTCGGTCAGGGAACAACTCACAATGCACCGGACACCGGACACAGAACACAGCTCCCCTCAGGCTTCCGGAGTGGCTCAGTGACACCGCCCCACGACGTTAGAGCTGGTGTTTGCTGGGCCTCCCACCGAGCACATAGCGCCACTACAGAGTGAATTCCGTTTTCCGAATTTGGATTTTTCACTTCACACACACACGCTAAACACACTCTCGCTTTTGTTAAGACTTTTCACCACAACGGAACTGCGCACTGAAAGCGTCGCTGTCGCGGTGGGAAAGGGTAAACGGGTCGTTAGTGGGGTAGTGCCCAACGTAGCGCAAGGATTACGAGATAAGGCTCGAGAGATAAGGGATCGGGCACAACACGATTATGCGGGCGGCGGACGAAAGAAAGTTTCACGGTCCCGAGAGACGGACGGTCGGTCGTTCTCGGATTCTCCAGCAAGCGCCGCCGGGTTAGTTAGTTTGTAGTTTCCGCGGTAGAGTAGAGCAACTTCGAGCCGTATTTCGAGCTCTTCCGGGCGGAAGTTTGCGGACCACCAATCTAGTGGCTCGGTTGCTCGGTTTCCGGTGGTGTATCTCTTTCCACAAGTTGCTGACAGTTTTTCCGGCACAATGTGGCACAGCTCGGGAGGTAACAGTTCGCGAATTCGGTCACAGTCCACGGTGGACGCTGGTGGACGACTTACTCGCGGCTCGACTCGCTCAGCATCGACTGACCGCAATGTGGCCACGCACCGCGCGAGCAACCCGATCCGGCCGATCGAACGATCGTGGCGCCTGCGAGAGAGTATCTCGCGGTTTTCAGTCTCTTTCTCGCGGACCGCACCGAGAGAGAGAGAGAGAGAGAGAGTGGTGACCGCGAGTGGCCGCATCCCAATCGGCGGGTCGATTTTCTGGTGCGGTGGTGAGACTTCCACGCTAATCGGCGCGTGTAAATCACCTCTCCAGAGAAGTCCAGTAGCCACAGCACTGTACGCATACACACTTTCTTGGCGCGGAGGGTCTCGCGCGCCCAGAAACGTGGTGCGATTAGGCACTCACTCACGACGACGACGCCGCTGCCGCGTTCGTCTATCGTCGTCGTCGATCTAAAAATAAAATTCGCAAACAGGAAGAGCGCAACAGCGCGCAGCGCGGCAAGAAAAACAAATCGCACCCATCGGCAGACAAATAATACAATAATAATCTTAAGCCACGAACAGCGACGACGATGGCACCCGCGGATTATACGCTAGCGCGCTCTACACACACACACACGTGCCCCCGTGTACGTTGGGGAAAAAAGGAAGACGAAAAACAAAGATGGTTGCCCGTGCTTGCGTTACGATAAGGAGTGTGCGCGCGCGCAATGTGTAGCGCCGCGCGCTGGATTTAGTAACGGTGGCCCCCTGCGTCTCTACACTCGGTGGACAAACTCGTGGACGTCCACTGAATCCACTGAAAGCGTTGCCAGTGTGTTCGGAAGGTGCTAGACTGCATTACCACAACCATCTGTGAGTAAAAAATAGGGAGAATTTGCTCCCCGGATGCAATAAGCTTGAGACAAAAGTTTTTTCCAGTTTTCAAAATATGCCCCAAAATCTTCTTTCTTAAGTATAGCCTTCACTACGCTCTTCGTTTCGGTTTCTATCTCTTCTATCGATTTAATACGGTGTCCATAGGGCGACCTCAAGAGTTCAACGAATAGCCAAAATAGTCACATGGTCAGATGAATATTCGAAAAACTAAAAAAAGCCAATTTTCCATATCCCACAAATCCGGGTGTTTGTGGCGGATTGCTTAGCGCAAAATGCGCATAACTTGCAGGTAATATTCCTTTTTGACCGTTCTACCCTTTGGAAACAACTCATGATGCACCACGACCCTGCAATCGAAGAAAACTGTAAGCAAAACTGTTCACATTCAACCGAACTTGGCTCTTTGTTGTTTACATCTTTTCGGCCCTCTGAGAAAATTTTGAACCTCCAATAAACCCTGCTTTGGGTCATAATGGCTTCACCATAAGCCACAGATCGGATCACATACTTAATTTCATTTTTCACACAAAATTGTATACATATTCTTTGCCATCCATTTTTTGGAGTAGATAAAAATCGAAGATGAGCCAAAACAGTAAGTAAACGGTGAGTAAACAACGCGTAAGTGAATGACATGAGTAGCAACATGACGCCACAAAAAAAAAATCGAAAAACGAATATACGTAACCCGCGGAAATTCGTGTGTCGCGAATTTTTTTTAAATTTGGTGGTTGCCCAAATGGTATGGGTCGAGTTTGGAGCCCCAAAGGCTTTGATTTTACTCGCGTGTAGGTCCTCCAAGGTCTTTTGCAACATTTTCATCCTTTGTGGCAGCAAACATTTCATTCCGCACACTAAATTTAATAGAGCTACGTTGTTGACCAGTTTCTGACAGTACGAAAAATGAAGAAAAACGAAATTATGAACACTTTTCATTCTATTGGCTTCGCAGCAGGCTACGCTGTCTTTCGCTGAATAAAAACCTAAAGCACGAAACCCGCGAACAATGCCTCAGTACAGTCGACCGTTCGTTTCAAATTACTGTTGTGGCCTTCTTGGAACTGGTAAGTTGGGGTTAGGAAGCCCCAAGTGGTTCGTAATCAACAAACCTTTAAAACACATTTTAGAGTACAAGAATACGAACTGATGTGCACCCTGAATCAAAACAGATTCTTGAGCCACGTGCACGTGCGTCGACCAAAGTAACCCACACGACACGGCGGTTGCAAAAGTACGCATTTACTCCGGCCCGCCCCATCCAACGGCGCCACGAAACGCGAAACCCATACCACAGGTGACTGTCCGCCCGAAAAACCTGTTGAACTAACTGTAGTTCTCGGGCAGTCCTGAAGCGCCGCGCAAAAACCAAACGCCAGTAAACTGAATCAATTTATTTTCAACTCAAGCCCCTGCTAAATATAGCGACAGGGGCAGAGGCACCACCAACACAGAATACCACAACCCGGTACCAACCCCCGGCCAGCTACTAGACCACTAGCGACGACCCACTGTCCGCGAAGTTTTGGGTAGCAAAACGGGAATTCGCCCATCAAACGAAACACGATGCATAAATTTGCATAGTTCAACAACCGCAGCAGAGAGCCTCTCCGAGCCGAGCAGGCCCAAGTCGGCAGCATAATCATCCGCTTCCTTCACGGTGGCGACGACGAGGCTGTGGGAATAATGTGTAAAGTTTATCTACACATTCGCCGCTCGCCCAACGTCCAACCGGTTGTCGACCGACGACGATGACAACTCTAATTTCCGTTCCGTGCTATTTTTACACGGGATTCTATTTTTATGGTTCCGGTTTTTGGTGTGGTTTTCGCACGAATCAAGCGCAAACACGCGCATACGCAAAACAGAGGGAAAACAATTAGCTGCCTGCCAGAAAACCATAAGGAAGCCATAACAATAAAAGCACGGTCAGCAGGGGAAGGACTATTCCGAGTGGGGTCAATTTCTCGATCATCTCCTTGCTGGTGAAAAGGATCACCGGTGGCACCATAAACCGGTTCCCGGCCACCGACCAGTACGGAGTCGTGTATTTAAGTCGGTTGGTTGAAATCAACACAGCACGGAGCTGAAGATTTCAATTATTTGATTTTGGGAATCCTCATACCCGTATAGCAACAATAGAAGCAAATGGTTCCCAGAAGGCGCAAATGAGGCATTTATGCTGTTTAAAAACACGTCTCGAATCTTGTGCTTTGTTCTTGAAATCTTAATTAACATATAATGAATTCAAGGAACTAGCTGCTCGTCATTTACAGCACTGGATGCTGGAGAATGTTCTGCGATGCGCTGCTTCTTCACGTTGCTTGCAGGAAGTACATCACTTAGTTACGGAAACTTCATTACCTTCACCTCGTTAACGTGCCAGAAAAACACACAATCTTCACTTGACGGCGAGAGCCTCACGGTAAACACTCATCGATTAAAGGGTAAAGCCTAGTAATTTAATCAAAAGCTGTCGACAGCCCTTTAATTTCAGCACCAGTAAGCAGCGCTGGCAAAGGATTCGAGAGGACTCGTACGAAACACAGGCTCATGTGCCAGCCGCCAGCCGCACATTTGCATCTCGAAACCGAAAGGCTGATTGGTTTCGGAATCATTTCCCATGACCCGTTGCGTCTGGCGGGAAATTGCGAAAATCGACAGACGGATCCACAGAACCCAACAGTGAAGTGAAGTGCATCAGCCGTAAGGTTTGTCGATGGAGTAAATACAACGAGAAGGGCAAAGAAAATATCCTTCCAATGACATCCGAGAAGAGCACTAAATTTGCATCATTATTTACAACACGTACACTTGGGCTTTGGATCTTTTTGGGCAATTTTCGGAGATAATATTTAGAATGGTTAACGCACCAATCGATGTTTATCTGACGGTATGAGTTAACAGTCTGCTGCTTCTTTAGCAGTTTGTAATGGATAACTCTGATAGCTGATCCCACCACAATCTTCGAGCTTCCCACAAACAGTTACCCTTATGAGACAGTTCAGAGTCCAGTTTAAGGGAGCTAAAATTCCACCAACAAGACTATGGCCCAAAAATGAGTGCGTTTTTTTAATAAACACGTGAACTAACGAACGCCTATCCGAGGGGGCAAACGGCCACGGGCTCGGTCTCCTACAGACGTCCGCAGGCAGTTGACTCTACAGATAGGCATAAAATACAATCACTACAAATAAAAAAGCTCAACAAAAACGACGGCCCGTACGCAGTTGCTCGCCATAATCCGCTGTACCGTACTTGGCGACACTCTTTTCAGCAAATAGCAGTCATAAAAGCAACAGAACCCCTTCTTCCCAGCAACGGCTCCCGTAGACTTGTGGATTAGTTCGCCAGCAACAGCTGCCCAAACCAAAAAAAAAACACAAGGTCTAAAGCGCGCCGGGTAATAATAAAAGCTTTACCCCCTGGGCTAAAAATAGACTCTTAGAACCCTATTTAGGATGTGGCACGGCACGGCACGGCGCAGACAGTCCATAAAAAAGAGTGCCTCGTGTGCCTGCGCCGCCCCGTCGAACCGCCACATTCGCAAGACGCAAGGCTTATCTCCGGGACGATTCTAATGCAAACATACACACACACACGTGCCTGGGACGACAGAACGGGCGCCGAGGAAACGACGACCAGCCAGACGGCCCGTGCAAGGCGCTCCACGCGATTCCCGGCTCTCGGGACGTCCGCGTTTACAACGTCCGGCTCATCCCACATTCTGCGTCATCTTCTTCGCAGTCATAACATTAGATTGGCTGTCTCGAATTGGCCCTCTTCGCTGTTTCGCCGTTTTGTTTGCAGTTTCTTAAAGTCTAACGCCACCGGTGTCGAGGTGTAAACAATTATCTGTGCAACATTGAAGATGCGACGTAATTGGTCGAATACAAAGTGTGAGAGCTTTCCTCACCGGGTGTTCAACCAAGTGCTGTGGTCTGTAAGCTGGTAGGTAAACCGAACGGATCGGGTATAATACTTAGCAGAATGTCTGTAAAAATCATAAATATTCTCCCACACAACATATTTCATCGACGGGTCGGGAAAGTTATTTCCACCAATCAGACAAAAAAAAAGGTTGCCCTTTAGACGGTAGTGTCAGTACGTCTTCCGTTTTCTTGTCATCAATTTAAAGACCGGTCCACACGTAACGAAGCATCGTTTCAGATCAAAAAAATCTAATGCGCCGAGCATCAATTTCGGACCAATTTCCATACATGTGTGCGTGTGGATAGACATGTGTGCATTGTAGCGATAGCGGATCTGAAACGATGAATCGTTACGTGTGGATGAGCCTTTAGACCATTTCGTTTAGTTCCGACCCATTCTAGACTCCTTTAGGCTCGTTAGAGTGGTACAATACCCAGACTTGTTTCTTGCTAGGTGGCGCAATTGCAGCCTTCAACCGATAACCTCAGGAAAGAAAACCAGCACCTCGTTCTTGTTTGTCCCTCGATATCCATCGAAGTCAATAAAGGTACGTTGGGTTAGGTCAATAAAGATGGGGGTTTCTAGCGGCGATACATACGGTCTCACGAATCACTAGCTGTCTGCCGGGTCGCTTTCTTAACCGGGATCCTTAGAGTCGCCCAGTCGTAGTTTACAGTTTCTTACACGAGTTGGCCGCCCGCGAGAGCTAGTTCCCAAGTCGTTCCAGTTCCGTTTCTCGACATATGCCCGTAAACCGTAAGTACGCCCAATTCTGGACAGGAATCATTTCTTAAATTCTTTTCGAAGCCCCCAAAAAAATGCTGATTGTTATAAAATTGGTTGAATGGAAACGTTTAAAGACAAGTTGACAAAAAAGGCCCCTTCCAGAAGTGAAACGGCCCGATACCGGCATATTGTAGAAAGTAAAAGCAATCTTATCAGAATTGAAAAAAATAACCTGCAACAAACACACCACCAGACTGACCATTCAGTGTGCTGTTGGGCGGAAAAATGGAAGTGGACCATTCTAGGAACAAGCAATAAACGAATTCTATTACGGTGGTTATTTGTATTGCGCACAGCGCGGGGAATTTGGGGTGTGGGATGCGAACCTGTCTGCCGGGGAACCTGACGCACCGGACCCAAATTGAGTGGGAAATTGGTTTAGGCTCCCCCGCTAGGCAGTTTGGTTGGAAGCTGACCAGCTGTTTTGCGGGAAATTGAACTAGTTGTCCGTCGAAAGAATTGGGCTTTTTTACTGACCACAAATAACATTACCTGCCTGCTTTGCTGCTTTCCATTCCAGTCTTTGTTCTGATGGGATCTCTACAGCAAGACGGAGGTAGCTTGAAGGTGGTATCGGAATTTTCCAAAAATGTCACACACTCGCTAGGCGCAACTCTTAAGTTCTTATCTACATTCTACTCTGGGGTGTGAAAACAATCGCGGCCACTCCTTAACATTCTTTCAAACACGCACAGAACACTGTTCAAACACCGGACACAACCAACAAATTAGCATTCGCCAGCCGTTCGCCGGCGTCGATGGCGCACGCGAAAATTTATCTCTGCGGATGATCAAGAATTAAGCAAAACCCTAAACACATCCCCAGTTGGTGTGTGTGTGTGAAAGGGCGACAACAGAACGACAAAACTGATCTTTTGGGTGTTGGTGGTTCGCGTTTCGGTTCTAATAATAGCCTCTGACGCTCGGCCGGTTGCCCGCGGAACACAACAAACAACACCCTCTCAGGGCGGGATAGGTAAACACAAGTCAGAAAACAGGGAGGGACAAAATAACAAACAGAAAAAGTTAACCATTTGGGGGGGGGGGGCCCCTGCTCAACAGCAAGCAAGCAAAACAACGGCACAAAAACACGAAACAAATAAGCGAACACTGACCACCACCACCGCCAAACCAGACACCAGTAAAAAGTCACCAGAAAGCATTATCAGTTCCCGAGCGGACTACTGTGTGTGTGTGCAGGAATCGGTTTCAAGGGTCGAACAGTAGGTGATCTATTGCGCGATGATCATCCATCGAACCCGTGGGGGAGTGATGCTGCTGTTCGATCGTGCCGGGGCCAGTGACTAAGTGACGTCACACACGCGGGAAATCCACACCGTACTGGACTCGCTTTCTCTGCGTCCTGATCGCATGCAGTGATTACGAAGGCGAGCAGTTCCTTGCCATCAGACCTTCCCAAAAAAGTCCGGACGGACCCAAGACCCTAAACCTGTGGTGACACGTGGTGAATCACAACCAAATGAAGGTTCCACCCAGACTTGGAAGACAAAATTGAAGCGTGATTTGGGAGGCAGGTCAAAAGCGTGTCGTGGTTACCACGTGGCACTGTGTTGGGGAGGACAGAACGGTGTTTTAGTGTCCACGTACCCGGTCCGCCACTAATGTGGCACACCCGAGAGCCGTTTGTTTGCTTCTTCTTGCGCTCGATTCCCGTCACGCCGCCGTCACCGTTACCACGCTGCGGCGGCGGACGACAATCGAACTCGTTATCACAAACTAGTGCGTCACGAAGGCACAAACGAGCGCACTCGCTTCTATGTGTGTGTCTGTACTGAATCGATCACACACACACAGCTAGTAACAGTAACACAATCACCGCATTGTAGTGTACGATCACGATCACGTAGCCGATTGGGCCACGACACAACACGACAACACTTGGAGAGAACAATCTGCGACGTCAGACGGGAGGAGTACCCTGCCCGGGAGTTGCTTGCCGGGAACTATAATTCTTGTGTGCCGTTCCTGGAGTGGTTAAGGTACTGGTAAAGGTAAAAGGTAAAAGGAACGTTCACTTCCTAAAGTGAAAACACTTTGTCTAAGATCTTGCCATTGCACAGATCGAGTCGATTTATGCAGGTTCTGTACACCCAAAACTCGCCTCTTTTGCGTCTCTTGCAACACGTTCTGAGCTGTCCCAACGACGGAGGATACAGCAGAATCAGGCACCCAAATTTCTGACGTCAAACGTTACCATCTACATAAAGGTACAAAACGGGTGGGCTTTCGGGTGGGCTTTCGGGCGGGTGTTAATTGACACAGCAAAGAGAAGGAAGCTCCACAATGGTACCGGTAGCAGTGGGCAGATCAAAGCAGTAAAAAAAAACAAAAAAGAACGCAAACCTGAAGCTGCTTCCATTTCATTTTTACCCCGAACAATCTTTCGTGACCTTCACCGATCCCTTTCAGCCAGCCAATTAGCCAGCCACGAAGCCAGCAGCCAGAAAGTCAGAAAACAAAAATCGAAGCTTCCCATTGATCTTCTTCACTTGGCGTTCACCTTCTCACCGTGCGAACGACATCGTCTCGGGCCAATTAGTCGTTTGAAGTTGGTACCCCGTTTGTACTTTACCCAGAAGTTGGTTACATCTCCGGCCGGGGGTTTTGTTTATTCCGTCCACCGAAGGCCTCAGCAGTCGATGCTCTGATCTGCCGGTAAAGGCGGACCGGGTGGCTTTCGGGTCAGAACATTGTAAATCGTTACCCCATCGTGGAGCATCTTTTCGGGGCTTTTGTGGTGTAACTCAGATACCTCAGATCCCGGACACAACCGGCATGCGGGGCATTCTACTGGGATCCTTTGCGCATCTCTCACTTGTGATTTGTTCTATGTGTTTTTCTCGTATTTAATCACACCGATTTCGGTGCCGGACTGCACCTGAGAGCAATCCGTGGCGGCATACGTGCGGCTGCGGCTGGGAAGCTGGGCTGAGTGTGTACACAACGGACCTGCCTGCCCGTTGGCGAATAAACAAACGGCGCGCCATAATTCACAAATAATTCAAACTCATTTAGCAGCCAAAACGACCGCTGGCTGGTGGCGGAAAGAAAACTGAACTTCGCGCACGGCCAAGGAAGCGAGCGAGAGAGAGAGAGAGAAAACACAAGAACGCAATCCGGTCACGGTCCGCGTGCGACACGCCGGGTCTGGCGCGCCATCTGCGACAACAGGACGTCTCCAATTTTATCGCGACGCGCGCATTACCTTCGTTACAATAATGACACACACGGCGTTGGCTCACGCTTCCTTGACTAATGGCGGAACAACCTGATGTATTGGTACAGTTATTTGTCAGCCTCACAAGAGTCACACGGTGCCGATCATTGACTGTTTCACATTTTAACGGTGGAATGTCTTATCACTGCAATGGTTATTTTGCGAACAGTTGGGCACTATTTGTTTCACACCCAGCACGACAGCTGAAACTCATAGTCAGTCCCCAGAAGAAGAAATTTGCATGAAGAGATCAGCGTGGAGCTATCCATTACGAACTACCGGACAGGGTACCATACGCAAAATAATACGAAATATTGCAGAAACCCTTTCGATCAGTTAGCAAAAATGAAGCGATTCGTTGGCTGGCAACACCCGGGGGATGCGTGAGAAAAAAAAACATCCACTTCAAGTGGCGGCCATCTGGCGACTTTCGGGTGTTTATTCAAACTATTTCCCTTTTTTGCGGCCCATTTTATGCTGCCGAAGTTAGTCAGGTTTTCGGTACGTGCGATCACCAACACGTGTGTACGATCATTTGCGTTGCGTTGCGAACCGGATGGTGTGAATCGGTTCAACCGCCGACCGATAGTACCCGCGCCTCCCGAGCTCATCTTCTTCCGCCGGGCAGCAGCAAGGCGTCCCTGGCAAAAGAGCGAGAAGAGGAGCTAGAAAAGGGTCCCACCACTTTATCGGGTGCGATACATGATCGGCCAATCAAGTGTAATGGGGACACAGAAGCTAGGGAAGCGAAGACGTTGATGATGACGCTACGGATCGGATTCCTCAAAAATGTTCGAAACGCGAAGAAATACAAAATGGAGCAGCAGCACAACTAGAAACTATAAAACTACAATTGAGTATAGGATGGAATAAGGTAAGCTATAAATATACAAACAAAACAACTTACAAAGCAACCATCATATCGCTATGTAAATATCGAACAATGTAAAAATAAGCAACTACATTGTGCATATGACAATAAGCGAACAAAAACAGGGTAACAAAAAAAGTTGCGTGCGATAGCAAGTTGCCGTTAAAGGGGTTGATGGATGTGTTCCGCCGGACCACGTGTAGACCTTGCGCCAGACGCAAGGTCAGCCAATGAGTTGGGGAACAATTCACTTGGAACAGCAACGTAAAAAAGGGGGCGACGTTTGACACCCACTCACTCACCAGGCGCCTCCATTATTGCGCGCACACACTCATTCACCAGTCCGCCGCCGCGCCTTTTACGGCACCACCAGCATTCGCTAATGATTTAGCGTAAAAGCGCAAGACTTTTACTGCCCCTTACTGCCCATTTTTGCTGTCCACCTCACCATTTGGCGCCATCTTCCGTCAACCGGGAGCCGCTGGTGATAACGTCTCTCTCTCTCTCGCTTTCTGTTTCGCTTTCTGGGACGGCCCCATAATGACCTACTGGTTTGCACTTTGTGTTACACCCAGTTTTGGTGCTACAAACTTGTAAGTCGGTGTAACAACACATCAGGCAACCACAAAGGCCACAGAGCTGAGGGTTTGGTTTCGATTTTTTGTTTGTTTGTTTGGCATTTCATTAGAAAAACTGTTTGTTATAAATATTGTACGTTTTCTTTAGTATTAGCTATATTTATAGCTTGTTTTACCTTTGTCATTTACTCATTCCCGTTTCAGTTGTTATTTGCGCCTTTTCGTTTATTCATTACGCCAAAATGTTCTATTGGTCTTTGGTTTTTTCTTCTCATATCTCATGTGATGTCATCTCTTCCTGCTTGAGTTTTAGCTGTTTTGTTATTTTTCGAAAGAAACTTATTTTCTTTTACAGTAAAATCAGTAATCGCCAATCGCTTATGCTTTAGTGGCAATTACTAATACCGCAGTGCTGAGGATCACTTAGGGTTCCAAGCTTACAGAGCATACTTCATTCAGACCAATCAGTCAACGGGCCTTAAGATGCGCAACGTTCAACGATATCGATTCTGTACTACTTTTTCATATTACCAAACGTATACTATGTCGTATCACACAGACAAAAAACACGAAATAGTCCAAGTCCACTTTAATGATAGATTTTCTATTCCTCAGCATTGCTGGAACTAATTCTCTTTTCTTTGCGGATTCAGTTCAGTTCTCTGCGGATTAAGCCCCTTGATGAGAGTAGAGCACGATCACTTTTAAATCACCAGATTTCAGCTTTAATAAGATTTGACATAGAAAACATTTTCCTTTCGGTTCACTTTCAAATAAATTAGACATATCTGGGACAATCAATGAGAAGCATAATTAAATAAGGGGTTATTTACTCTAAACCCTATCCTTACGGTCTTACTGATACGGAGTGTCTGTCAAAGCAAAGAATGAGCAGCTTCTGTAGCGTCGAAGAATTAAAGTTCAATGGAAACCTCACAGTTCCACGCTTAAAACATCCATACAGCAACCAACGAAAGTGTGTCGCGATTGGGCTCCTCGTGTAAGACATTAGGCCACCGCCGCCACAATGTTGCAGACATTAGTTTGTGGTCGAGGTGCACGAGCACAGCGGCCCTTCGCACCGCACAAGGTCAAACCGCGGGGTAAGGGTGGGAACGCCAAGTCAACACACGATCGTCCGTGCGTCCGCCCGTTGCATTCCGATTTATTTTTAGCATTTTGTTTGTTGATTTTTGTGGCGTTCTTTTTTTTACCCTGGCTTTCTGTGTGAGCCTTCCCTACGACAACGATGCACCGCTTATCAGTGGTCCGAGGATGTTTGGCGGGCGAGTCGGTTTTTGTTGTCCTGCAAGCAACCGCACCAGCTGATTGCGGGTTCGGGCCCCGGGGTGGAGCCTATCCAGCAATTTCAGCCCGGTGTCGGCAAAGGTGTCGATCGTCCGCGACGCGAAGCTGGCTAGCAACGTCTCGCGCCTGGCGTGTCGGGTGACGCAAACCATCGGGTTGCGTCAGTGGAGCATGAAGCGTTCTCATGATGACGAGTGGGGTTTGCTCCCGGGAAAATCCCACCGGAGGTGGACCATCCGGTCCGGTGGAAGGTTTGGTGGGCTTGAAGATTGCAAGGTACAAGAAGGTATCGCTCGTTTCGCTACCGCTTCGGTGAGCAACAGCGAAGGAAGATGTCTTGGGCGACCGACGAGTTATGAAACTGTCTAGCGACGTCCGTTTGAAACTGTCACGCCGGTTTGACACTTCCGATGCGGGAAGTGCGATCGGTGCACCCCAGGTTGCCATTAGGTTATTGCATCTTCGAAGCGACTGAAGCTGGACATATGTATTGAGACAGTGGACAGACGTTGTGCTACAAGGATGAAAACTTCCTTAGCCTAACTTTATTTAGGACAAAAAATTCAATAGTTTTGTTGCCCGATGATGCTCGATGCCCATCGCAGATTGGTTCACACACAGACTCACAGATCGACCTTCACAAGGCGTACGATGAAACTGCTACCGAAACACAATAAAAGACGTGCCTTGTGCAAAGTTTACCATTTCATTTCGCGTCCGACCGTCCGATAGGTTGCGGGAAGCGACAGGCGAAGCGAAGAAACCAATCTCAGCGAGCGAGCGGGCGAAAAAAAGAAACAACCCCAGCGGCAAGTCAGAGACGTCAAAACCCGCACATTGGACATCAACCCGACAAGGATGTGGCACACTTACCGCTGCGTTGCAAAAGCAACTCCCCGCCACCCGACAGGCAGGCATCCCCGCCGACACGGAAGAGCTCTCTCTGACATCGTAATATCCTTTTCGCGAAGGAGGATCGCATCCAGTGGCGTGGGCAAACCAAACACAACCCCACTATTGATACCCGGAACCGTTGGGGGTGCATCGGTCTGCAAGCATCTTATCGGCTCCGTGTGTGTGTGTGTGTGTGTGTTGTGACGAAACGTGGCATTCGTTCGTCCTTCGGTGTAGTTCGCTTTGGCGAAATAGCAAGTGCTCTTATTTGCCAATTCTTCCGCTTGCATCTCGATAGCAAATATTGTGGCAGCTTCAGCAGCGTTCAGAACCACGGATCGCACACACTTTCGTCACAGTGACAAAATGTCTGTGCCATCGGGCCAATCAAGACCGGCTCAAGCTCCGGCTCAAGATTCGTTCGTTCATTCGCAGCGCCACAGGCAGTTTCGAGCTGCAGGCAGCTGCACTGATAAGCGCGCCGTGTCCGAGTCACGTTGCGCTAGTCGAACTTTGTGTGCCTGTCTGTGTGTGTGTGTGTGTGTGTGTGTCCGGGTGGGTTCTAGAGCAAATATGCTCCTCAGCAGCAGCAGCAACAGACTCCGCGGCCCAACACTTTCTCTCATGCCGCACGCCGAAAGAGACACACAAAATTGGCCAGAAGTCTCGAACTTCTCTCGCTCTCTCATGATTGCGAATGTTGCTGCGGCCAGTCCGCGCGGAGAACTGGTCCACACTCCCAGAATGCCCCCCACCGCACCCGCCGACTGAAATCTCTAATAAGTTCGCGCGCGCCGTACCGGACCGGCAAGAGCACGTTCGATAATCGCATTCCATGCTCTCCGAAACGACCGCCAGCAACAACCACCTGTTGGATTGCCGCCCGGCGAGACACTCCGATGTTTGCGTATCGTGCCGCATTTAACGATTCCGGAGTGCTTCGAACCATCAGGCTGGCGAAGACTACCGAGTTGTTGAAGTGATGCCGAATAACTTGAAGTTCCACTTCCAGTCTGCACAATTCAGACTGAACAAAATTCTCAAAATGATCCTTAATTTATACTGGAGAACACCAACGAAAACCTGCCCTAAAACTTGCTGGCGCCCATGGACTATCGTTCGAAATTAACAAACTAAAAGAAGCCCTAATCAATAGGTGCAATAATTCCATCCATCCGACAATTCGAAAGCTAATTATCTGAAGCTTTTGAAGCTGAATTGTTGTAAGATGTTGTTAAGTTGTTAAGTAACAAAAAAAATTTACTCAATGCCACGTGGCATAACATATAATTTAAACAGATTTAAATCGAAACATTTTCATTTCATCATTTTGAGACCTTGGACTTGTCAAATAGTTGCAATCCAATTGTGGAACATCTCTGTACTCTCACGTAATCAAGCATTTTTGTCTAATAAAGAACCAGTTTTAAACATAAAAAAACATGGAGTGCGATCGACCAGCAAGAAAAGCGTTCAAAGGATCCGAAAATGAATCCCTTGGGGCCTAAAAAAAAGTTATGTGGATGATTCTACGGGGGCATCGGCCACGGCCGTACCACGTGGTCAGCGTGGCGAGCCGGATTCAATCGCCGCGAAAACTAACAACCGAACGCTAACTGGCGGATGGTGACTCAAAAGGCTTAAGGCTTCAGCTGTGTCGCCGATTCTTTGTTTACTTTAACTCAATTTTAGGTTATGCATTGCTCCGGATACCAGCCAGCATCGGGACTTCGACACGGCCCCCGTCATTTTTAACGGTGGGGTGTTTCGCATTGCATCCCATCGTTCGGGGCGGGGGGATGCAAAAAAGAAAAACACACACACACACACAGAAAGATCGCAGGCTGCGACGCTGAGAGTTGATCGCGCGTTCGCTCTATCTGGCAAGAGCCTCTGACTGCCTGCTCTTGATACACCATAATCCTGTAGCGCGTTTACATTCTCGCTCTCCCTCCTTCTCGCTCTCCCTCTCTCTTTCTATCTTTCTTGCTCGGTTGTAATCATTGCTCGTTTGTTGGGCGATCGCTATCAATTGCTACTCGATCGCCGATGCACACAAGAAGAACAAGCGGTGTTGACGAACGGAGCACACACACACTCAGACACGGGTGTACCATTGTGCCCATTGGCGGTGCTAGTGTTGGCGCTTTGCATCAACGCACCGCCGTCACTCACCTCTCGCACTTTCTTCGCGATCGCGATCGTTGTTGCTGTGCTCGGTGATCTACTGAACAAACCACCACCACCACCAACACGAACGATCGCACACCACTTGCGTGGTACACGCAACGCACTACGCTTGCGCCACGCTATCAACAACAATAACATCGCGATCCCCTTCTCACTCGCTCTCGCCCTCTCTCTCTTTCTCGGTCGGTCGTTCTAACGCACTGTGCCTTTTGTTGCTTCTCCGTTGTTGTCTTGCATCTCAGCAGCCCTCGCTCTCTCTCTCTCTCTCTGTCTCTCTGCCTTGTCTCTTTGTCTCTCTGCAAGCTGCGTCTCTATTGAAATTGGCTGGCTGGAAAGAATGAGAAGATGACGACAGCGAACGTGTGTGTGTGCGTCGATCGTGATAATGGATCTTGCCTTCTGTCGCCCGCCCTCTCTCTCTCCCTTTCTCTCGCTTGCTTTATGCTTTGTTTCTATGATACTCTTCCGCCCGAAGAAAGGGAGGACGATTCGCGTGTCGCGTTTCCTCAATTCGGGCAATTCTTTCGCACTTTTCCACTTGCGCGCGCGATTACTTGGGCAGCAAAACACGAAAACGGCAAATCAAACCTTCAGACCCCTTCCAGACCGCGCGCGAACATACACATTCGCATACAGCAACAGCAGCAGCAGCAAAAAGAAGGAATTAAGAATTGAAGAATTGGAAAAAAGACGAAAAACAACTCACACAACCCGTAAGCAGTTCAATCAATTGCTCGCGCGCCATCTCGCTCGGTCCCGATCGCGCTCCGTCTCGCTCGCTCTTGCGCCTCAGCTGTTGCTCTCGAGCTCGGAGGAATCTATTCGCCAAGATGCTTCGCAGCGCGCGGTGCCCGATCATTCGATCGGACGTTATAAATGGGTCCCACGGGTCGCTGCGTCATAATAGAGCCCGAAACCGGGACTTACTGTTGCACGCATATCTCGTTGTTGTTGTTGTTCACTGCCCCGAGATGTCCTCCGCCGTTTATCACCAAACGCAACACACGCGACGCGAGCGATAAATGACCGATAGAAGCTGCTTCGGTTCGTCACGATCTGTGCACGATCGTCGGATTGATCGTTGCGAAATCTGTCACACGGCGACTATTGCGGCCAATAATAATACACACGCACCAAACAACGAAAAACAATCTACGGTCTTCAAAACAGTCGCTCGTTCTCACTCGCTCTCACCGACCGATCTGAACCGATTTCTGACGGTGAACTCGGATCAACACGGAATCTGTTCGAAATCGCTGCGAACACCCCGCACGCACGTCCTTCCCCGACGAAAGCCAAAAATATTTTAACTTTTAACGAAAAACGTATAACTTTACCCTTTACCGTTAAAGTTTGATTTCGATTGGACTAACTGACTCTCTCTGTCATTCCGAGTATCTGTCTCTGTATTATTCTACAAACCTGACTTTTGAACCTTACCTTTCTTAACCGAAACTGAAACTCGTTTCTCTGCTCTGCGAGAGAGCATGCGACGCTAGAGCGAGATAGCAGGCTCGTCGCAAACTTGCCGAACATGCTCTCTCTCTACATTTCTCTCTCTGTACATTTCCGAGCGGCGATGTTTTTGAACGCGAAAAACATCGCCACGAGTGCGATGAGATTTTCGTTCGCGCGAATTTCCTGATCCTTGGTGGGAAATTCGCGCGTGTTGTCCAGTAAAAATTCAGTGCAAATCCTTTAGCGGCCGAATCGCCAATCATACGCCTTTGAGCCATTACCGATAATCGTTTACCATCACCACGTAATTACCGTTTACCATCACCACGTAATCGTGGTCGGAATCGGAAACAACATCAACCAACTTTGATTTCCGGTCGGAAAACATCCCAATTAACGGACACGTCACTTGCTGTTCGATCAGTTAGTAGAATGGTTACTAACCTTATCGTGTTTCGCGTCCTAACGGTCCCAGCTTCAGCTGCCCAATTCGCCAGAGAATAGTTCCGCGCGATTTCTCGTTTAATTTACGACACATTTTATGCTCCGGCACGGGACTATTATTTAATTTGAAGCATGTTTCGCTCTAATGATACTAATGATTTATCTTCCGAGCACGGGATGCCAGAAACGATTGAAGTTCGGATTGACACGATTGTCGCACCAACACCAATGTTAAACCGGTTTAACAGGATCCGAAGCGATTGTTTTGATTCCGATTCACACAAACACACGCAGACCATAGCAGTTTCGTATCGCTCCCGAAAGGACCTGTTGAGTGCGCGCTGTCTCGTCGCCGATGGGTTCTGCAAAAGGAGCTCACCAGCCGACGGTATTTACAGTGACGGACCGTTGGTGGCGACAGCTTGATTCACCTCCTGGAACGGAATTCCCTGCTCGGTGGCGATTGCATGTTCCAATACCCCTCTCGATGTTCTGCCGCAGTTGGCGAATCTTCTCCTCGAATCCAGCGAATCCAGTCGGAAACGTGTGTTTATGTCCGCCCGGAAGACACGTAGGTTTCCGTGTCCAGTTCGTGACCATCGTTGCTGAGCTGAAACCAGCCGCTGAGCCAAGAGCGAGCTGTACGCCCCGCCAGGCTCCGGTGAGCTGGTCATGTCATGAGTCTCATAACCGCCACTTACTCGCATGATTCACTCTATAAACGGCGGGTTTGCGGTTGTTTACTTACGCGCGACTAAACTTTCAGAAAATTATATCAACCGGCACGCGATACGGTGGTTGCAGATTCCGATTCAAAACTGCCGAAAAGTCCACTGCGGTCTGTCGCTTTTACCAGAGAGGTTCAAGGCGTGACAGTTTTACGGTCGCAAATGTGCCAAAAGCGTTAACCACGCACGCAAATGTGGCGATGTGTTTCCTTTATGTTTGTTACAAAATGTATTTTTAAAAAGGGGCGATCGGGAACGGGATTCTGGTTTTTCTCCGTTTCACTTGCTGCCGCACGCAAAGTAAGACAATCTTCCGTAAAATCACTTAACTGTACGCTAATTTATCAGGTTTCAGGGTCATCAGGGTCAGGTTGCGAACTCTCAGGCCGGCCAAATCTGTCAACCACCGGTAACCACGGTAACAGCTCTTCGCTGCTGAATCACTAACCGGCGCAACCAGTCTGGGCCGAGCCGAAGGAGAATTAGCTGAATAGATATGGGGTCAGATCCGATCCGCAAGCGACGGGTTTTCTATTTCTGGGTGCTTCATTCGCTAATGTTGCTGAAAATTAGCACACCACGAAATATTTACCGTTCATGGCGATGCTCCAATGCGAAGTAGTAACTAACAGCTACAACTACAATAGTCTCAGAATGGTTGTTAATGGTATTTTGCAATAACTTCAATCAACACAGTCGAACGGCAATGGCTAGGCCATTCAGATTCTGAAGAGGCATTTATCCGCAACTTTGTTGCTGCTGTTGACAGTTGATTGCAAACCAGTGTCGATTGCTGTTGGCAGTAAATCCAGGCACGCATTGATTTGCGGATGAGTGGCTGTAGTGTCATAATCGAAACCCCTTATCTCAATGTCTGCCACAAGCAACGGACGAAGATGCAAAATCAGGCTTTCCGAAATTTATTTAAGGTTTTACCGAAAAGAAACGAAATTGATTTGTGAAATAACTTATGTTGGTGAAATTATTTTGAAAAAAATGAGGAAAGCATGAATGGGTCAGTTTGTGATTGAAACGAAAAACGAACGTTTTTGTGCCTTCTTAATCGGGGAAATAATTCATACAGTACCGTACCGTGCGGTTGCTTATTGGTTTTCCTAAACAAAATAAACACTAGCCGTTCGCTTTCAATTACAATGTGCACAAAAATTAGCGTTCGTAATGCCGTCACATTTTGACGCCACTTGTTGCGCGTTTCTCGTTTCGATCGCTTTCTCTCTCTCTCACTCCCTTTTTCCCTCTGGCACACACACATCTAGAGTGGTGCAAGTGCATCCTCCCGGTTTGTCGTTCGCCGAGCGCAACGTCACCAACCGTCACCGACCCATGAATTATCACATTAACGAGTTATTACGGAATGTCTCTTGAAATTATCGGCTTCGCACGGGGCGCAGAAAATGGAATGGCGCAAGACGGAGAGAGACAGAGAGCGAAGGAATACAGATCGTCGCGGCTGATGCAAGGAAATTGAACCATCAGAACATTCCTGGAATGTGGACCGCGTGTTTTGTCCGCAAAATTTAACCCAGATGTGTCCCGCATTTCTACGGCCTTTGGCAACTATCGGTTATTAACACTTCTCGTATTTCCCAATGAAACACTTCTCGTTACGGAAAGGCGATTGGTTAACGCCAAATACAAAATTAATGTTGCTCCTACTGGACTGCGTACTGCGCTGAAAAAATGCTCGGAATTGATGCCATAAAAGCAACATTTATTTACTACCGGTGCTTTGCCTAATTAGAGCATAATTCAATCAATCATTGAAGGCGATTAAACAGGCGGCGCGAGCTCAACAAAAAAATGGTTAGGAAATGGTTGTTCCAGCTTGAAATGTTGTTTTTATTTTGTTGCGCTTCACGCTTTTTGTTAAATTGAAATAAAAATACCAACCCAGACAGAACAATCCCGCGGGAAGCAAAAAGTGTCTGATTTAAATTTATGTTTCCATGAAACTCCAAAATATGCGACCGCCGGTCAGGGACTGAGCCTTGCCAGGGCCGGACTCGTCCACTCGCTATCGGACTCGTCTGGCGCTGGAAGCGATTCGTGTGTTTCCTCGGAGCTGATAGCTGATTTGCTTTCCTTTTTAATGGCCCACGGTTCGCCACATGTCCACGCACGGACCATCCATGGGTACTGTGATTGATGCGGCCGGCGTTCCCGGCACAAAGCGACATTAAAGCCAACGCAAAAAAAAGGACAAACAGCCTGGGCCCACTCGTCGGTTAATGATCGAAAGGTTCATCTCGCGAATTTAAAATAAACTCCCGATTACGAATTCCGGGAAACGATTCCGTTCCTGGGCTGCACTATCAGGCCGCGGGTTTTAATGGTGAAAATAGATTAACGAAAAAGAAAAAAACACACACGCACACACACACACAGTATTTGTGCCATCACGCGCCACGTCACAGACTTCCAAGGCCGATACTGTTGCGGGTTCGACGAACAATGATTTGGCGGTTTTCGAAGCCGGTGGCCGTTACGTAAAATGCTGGAGCTTCATTTCTGAACACCAAACTGCCTATTGCTCTCCAGCACAATAAGAAATCGCGAATCGGGAGTGTCCCCGTTTACGAGTGTTCCATGGCGGATTTTCACATACGCACATTTTCTACATTGGGAGTGAAATATTGATTTAGAGATAATAACTTTTCACGTTCAGCCAACAAATTACTAAACGGTTGCAAATTCGGTCCCAACTCTCGGATTCGATTGTATTCCTGTCCTTGTCACACTCAGCACCGCAAACTGCGTGAAAGCTTTCATTTTCCCGCAGCTTTGTATAGGTTCCGCTAACCAATCAAAGATGGCGCTGAGGAACATTAACCGAAAGATTCGATTTAAAATTATAATTATTTGTCGAATGTTGAATGTTCTTTTGTTATTGATTCTGTTCTTTTCTAGATTGGATACTCATTCTTTATGGTCGATTACGTTGTTGATGCTATTGTTTCGTGGCGGTTGACGACGGTCAAGTTGAGTAACCGTCTCACTTATACTAGGTCTAAGAGTTGAGAACCGAACTGTTAAAAAGATAGCTGTACCTGTCTATTGGGACTTCCCAGTTTAGCGGTTCATTCATCATTACCTTGTTTTGACATCAGATAAATGATTTCAGGTCGTAAAATAAATTACTTCGGTGTGCAACCCATCATTGAAAGGGTTAAACTATGTCAACTTTTGTGCCTGAAAATGACGTTTTGCGGGAATTATTATTTTTCTGCTTCTCTTGTAGAAAACTACTTCAGAATCGCACCAAATGCTTGTCGGGACTTGTGTTTGGAAGATCGCAATACTTTAAGTGGTTTAAAAAAATTCAAAATGGCGATTTTGACTTTACAAAAAAAAGGGTCCAAGGACTCCAAAAAACGAACTTTCTGGTGAGACAGAAAGGTGTGATGCTTCACAAGCTCCTAAAACCTGATGGAAACGTTAATTCCGATCGCTACTGACAACAAATGATCAATTTGAACCATGCATTGATCGAAAAACGACCAAAATGCAATTCTAGTGGGTTCCAATGGGGGCGCCTGGTGGCCCGTGGAATCAAGCACCAGGCGCCCCAAAAAACAAAACTGTTTCAGGATACTATCAAATCACTTGGATGGGAGTTGCTATCCCTCCCCGCGTTATTCACCAGACTTGATTCTTTCCGAATATCATTCTTTTTCATCGATGGGACACGTATTGGCTGAGCAGCCCTTCGTTTTTCTACGAGGAAGTCGAAATAGGATGACTAATTAGTTTACTTAAAAAGTCGAAGAATTCTTTCGTCTGGGAAACCATGATTTAGCAGAGAGATAGGACAAATGTATAGCTAGCGATGGCACATACTTTGAATCAAATAGAAAATCGCATTAAAATTTTATAAACGTTTTTTGAGTGTTAAAAACAGTCCGGTTCTCAACTCTTAGACCTAGTACTGTCCGTACGGTTGGTCCTGAACTGCACTGAACAAGAGTAACGCATAAGGAGAACGACGATAACATCCTTCGAGTCACAAATATGCAACGTTGATGGCCAAATTTCGGTGTGACCCACACCTATGAAGATTAAATGCAATACGTCCGTTATGATTATTACTATCCGGCAGCTTTGAACGCCAACGGGTAGATCCTTGTGATCTGTTAAATATCGACCAAAATTCAATTCCTTTAAAAACATAATACTGAAAAAGAGTGCACAGCAAAAGTCCAATGCCAAGCGACGATCGTTCGCTTTTCAAACGATTATATTTCACAACGAGTCCACGGGGGACGGTTACGACGAGTGACACAGTACAGTGCTGGTAGACGCTAGCAAACTGGTTTCTTCCCCCCTCCCCCCCCAACGCTGCTCCTACCATGGGTCCGATTCCTTCTCCTGCCTAGTTTATCACCTTGCGTATCGCACTAAGCACACAGACATAGACATTGAGGACATGACTAGATATCGGGTATTGTTGAAAGGAAAAACCTCCAAAAAGTACAAACACAACACGCAGAATACCATTTCTCTCTCCCCATCTCTCTCTCTCCATCTCTCTCTAAACGGCTCTTCTTCATGCTCCACCTCGTCCTAACCTAATACACAGTATAACAGCAATTTGGGTAGTTTGCGCGGTCTCCGAGGAGCTCTCGCTAGGTGGCGATACTGTTGTTGAGCAGTGGCGTCGTCACCGTGGGGCAGTTCGTTAGCAGATAGGCCGGTTCGGCGAGGCTCTCGAGACCGAGGTGCTCGATGCAGGGACAGGAGGCCGTGATGTCTTCCGTCACGTCCGAAACACTGTAGTCCGACCGCCGGATGCTGCTGTCCGAAATGACCTCCATCAGGGCGTCGTCGCTGTACCTGCGGCGGAGAACCGGATCCCATGAGCCCTGGATACCCTCTCTTTATGTACTGTCCCCGCGCCAACCTTACCTATGGTAACGGTGTTGCTCCAGCATGGCTCCGCTGGCGAACCTCAGTCTTTTCGGTGACTCCAGACTAGACGAGCGTGGCAGTGACCCTCGGGGCATCCCGAGCGCCATGGCCAACGAGCGGTTCTTGAGCGAGCTCCGCACCCCCGGCACGTTGGTGGCGCTCTTCAGCATGCCGAGGTACTTGTTGAGGGCCCGCGAGCCCCGCCGCTCGGTCCGCTCCTTCGTGCGCCGGGCGCGCGCTTCCGCGTCCTCGCCGACCAGCCAGAACGTACGCTGGTCACCCTTGCCCTTCATCGGTATGAGGCCGCGCTCCGCAAACTGATAGCCCCCGAGCGAGTCCAGGATCTCTTTGGTCTGCAAACTGCAATGGATCTTGAGCGGCTGGCCCGTCGACTCCATGCGCGACGCCGTGTTGACCGTGTCACCGAACAGACAGTAGCGGGGCATCTTCAACCCCACCACCCCGGCACAGACCGGCCCCGAGTGGATGCCGATCCGCAGGAACAACCGGTCGTTCGGCCGGTGCCGGATCTTGAACTCGGCCACCGCTTCCAGCAGCTGCAGCGACATCGACGCCACCTCGGCCGCGTGGATCAACCCGTTCCGGATTGGCAGCCCGGACACGACCATGTACGCGTCCCCGATCGTCTCCACCTTGTACACGTCGTAATGGCCGATGATGGAGTCGAAGCACGTGTACAGGTCGTTCAGGAAGTCGACCACCTGCAGTGGCGTGCTCTCGGCCGACATCGACGTGAAGCCAACAATGTCGCTAAAATAGATCGTCACCAGATCGTAGCTCTCCGCCTCGACCTTGTGGCCGCGCTTGAGTTGCTCCGCCACCGGCCGCGGCAGCATCTCCAGCAGGAGCGCCTCCGTCTTCTTCTTCTCCTCCTGCAGCTGGTCCGTTCGCTCGTCCACCAGCTGCTCCAGATTGTTGGCGTACTTCTCCATCATCGCCATCATGTTGTCGAAGATGTTGGGCCGCATGCCCTTGCGCAGGACGCGCAGCTTGTTGCGGATCGTCTTGAAGTCGGGCCGATCTTCCGGCCGCTCGGCCCAGCACTCGCGCAAACACTCACGCACACAGTCGAACGATGTCTCCAGCGGCTGGATGGCGGGCCGGAAGGGCGTGTTCGGATCGAGCGGGTTCAGGACCCGCTTCAGGCACTCCATCGGCGTGCACTCGATCTCGCCGAAGGGGCCGCGCCGCGTGAACACCTCGTACAGGACGATCCCGAACGAGTAGACGTCACCCTTCGGGGTGCCGGGAACGGTGGCCGCTGGACCCGCCCGCAGCAGCTCCGGCGCCCGGTACAGCAGTTCTGGGGAAGGAGTGAAAGCAAACGGTTAGCCAACTGGCAGGCGTTCCGGTCGAATCTGAACAAAGTCTGAGTCCATCGAGCGAGCGAATCCGTTTATTTTAGGAGGCGAATATGCAAAAACGGCCTAACATCATCCAGTGCATAAACAATTGGTGGCCCGCACAGTTTGCGAGGCGGGACTTTGCAGATTTATCCGTCGATTGAAAGACTGTAACGGTCTCGTCAATTATCAACAGAGCCAAACGGTTTGCTTAGCCCGTTGGCACGGCGAATGGGTAAATAAACATTCCACGCTCGGTTGGCATGGTCATAATTTTGGTTCTTTGATCATTGCGTTCAGGCGAAAGGAGCTGCCTAAGAAACCCGTGGTCCGCGAGCGATTACCTTAAAACTGTTCTTCCTAATTTATTAAGAACTTCACTTTGAAAACGGGCCCCCTCATTGGCCAGCACTTACTTTGGCATGTCTCTTCCAGCTTTTCCTTCTCGTCCGGCACCTCCTCGGAGCCCTGCTTGAACGCGAACAGCCCGAAGTCGCTCAGCTTCACCACCCAGCGAGAATCGATCAAACAATTTGCCGTCCGCAGTGAACCGTGGAAACGGAGCGGCGACTCGTGCAGGTAGATCATCCCGCGCAGGATGTCCGCCACCATCGAGGCGGTGAACATGTTGTCCAGTTTGACGTCCTCGTTTTCCAGCACGTCCTGTGGAATGGAGGGGAACTTCTAAATATCCCAAAAGCCGAAGCAGAAATCATCACAAGCGTAGTTTGTCCATTTTGCCAGACCTTCAAGCTGCCGCGGTTGCAGTAATCGGTGATGATGCAGATGTTTGGTGGCTCCGTGCAGGCCCCGATGAATGCGTTCAGATTATCGTGCCGCATGTCCCGGAGCAGCTTCAGTTCCTTCTTCATTTCGCGCGTTATGTCGATGCTCTTCTTTTTTACCTTCTTGATCGCGTACAGCTGGCCCTTGTACAGCCCGATCGGTGTGAAGATGGTAGAGTACCGGAAGTCCAGATCCGGGTTGGAGCTCAAACTGACCTGACTGGTGCGTATCAGCGGGTGGGTTGTCTGTACGATGGGGAAGCAAATGTTTCCTTACATTAAAAAAGGATTTTAGGGTTCAAATTATAGAATTGATTAAAGAATTCCCTATAAAATAATCCCTTAATTGCATTGCGTCAAAAGTAAACTTTAAAAAGCAATTAAAATTCCCTATAAGTCAATACGATTCCCAAAATGAAACTAAATGTACGAGATACCACGCGCCTCCATCAAATGAAAGTGACCATGCGTCTCCATCGCACCGAAGTTTGAGTTTTGCGGTTCGGAGACGATACTATGGCTTCGCTTTCGTCAATCCAGCCATTTGACGTTGTTAGTCTGCTTAATCAACCACTAGAAGTGGGGTATTTGGAGAATTGTGGTACCACACGAACGGAAAAGCGGAAATTGTAATTGTTTTGTTTGCTCTCTTTCTTTCTCTCTCTCTTTCTGTCTCTCTCTCTCTCTCACTCACTTCTGCTCTTCTCTAACGTAACGTGACGTACGTTATTTTAGGCAGGCATTGAGGTCATTTAACTCCATTTCGGTGTTATGTGCCACCGCCGTCGAAGTGGGTCCCTAATCGAGAGGCCACCCGTAGCTGCGGAGCTGTCACGCTGCGAACGACGTGAATGCCTCTCGAAACTAAACACGCGCGCACCGTGAATGGCTCTCGGCACGTCAACAGTCCGAAGAAACACTGCCCCAACTAGGTCAGTGACGGTTCGGGGCCACATGTCCCGTTGCGAGGACACACACGAAAGGGCATATCGTGTGCACCTCTTAAACTGAGATATCCCAGGTGTTTGCCCCATCACGTAAGCTGGCTACCTACCCGGGTCATCTTCTGGCCGGCGGTTTCCTTTTCGTTTTCGTGCATCTGGATCTCCTTGAAGTCAACCTTCCACAGCAGGCTGTCGAGCTCCTGCTCGTAGCGCCAGTTCCGGTACAGGACGAGCGAAACGACGCCCAGTAACAGCAGCGCCCCGCCAGCAATGCCTCCCGTGATTTCTCCCGTGTAGCCTGGATGCGGAGCGACGCACAGGAAATGAGACGGAACATCCCCGGTTTTCATAAGCTTTTTCCCGAAGCGAACGATGTTTTTCCTGCTTTGCCAGCGTGTTGTCGGCGCCCCGATACTTACTTATACACTTCTCGCCGCGAAACCCACACCGTGGTTCGGCCACCGGAGGCCCGTCGCCGACCCAGTCGATTGTGCCGAACAAACGTATCTCCTGTGCCAGGTTGTCGTTTGTCGAAGGTCCGAGAATGGAAGAGATGACGAAAAACCGATCAGAATCAACCGAACACCGTCACGGGACCTTCTGAACACGAGGGGGCTCACACACGTGGCCGCAAAGGATGCGAAAGGATATTAGCACAGCATGCGAATTAACCGAAAAGGGCCAGCAAAAACGGGCAGACACAGGACGTTTCACCGTTTACTCTAATAGAAAATAAAAGTTTCAAATAAAATCGGGTAAAAAGGGACATCATCGCAGCGAACGGAGAGTCCGAAGGTGCGCGGTCAATTTCGGACAGCGACGCAGCGACGATTAATCACGCACTGATTTGCATCGAACGTATGGGGGACGAAAATTAAACTGACAGCAACGACAAGGCGTATTATCCTTTAACGGTTGTCGCTTGAGAAGGGTCTCTACCGGTGTTGTGGCTTTCAATCAGTTTTGTGAATTGGCAGAAACGGTGAATTGAATATTGAAAAACTCGTTTGCAATACTATAGACAGCTACCAATGCATGCCAATAAATCATATTATGATAGTACGTAAAAAATAACATACTTAAAATGCTGGATCCCACTCTAAGGTGTTTATTTATAGTTTTTACTATGTAAGATGATGTAATTGCAATATATTTCATTTTTAATCTTATAATTCAACTATAATTTTCGTGCTATATTATTTACAAATGTACTGTAAAATCACAATCATCACAAGGTTGAGGGCTACACTGGAGACAGTTTTATGTAACTACGAAACATTCTTTCCAACTGAAGACTGTTTACTGAACTCAATGGGCTAGTCCAAACATTCTCACCTCCAACCCAACATTCCTAAACAATCAATGCAACTCTACACTCCACTCCTTATTGGTAGCGAAATCGGAACAACAAACAACTAGAAACGTAAAGTGTGAAAAGCTGTGTTGAAATGGAAGCGAAAAACAAGAAACAAGTGAAGCATCAACACCATCAACGGGTACAGAATAGAAACAAAGCCAACATAGTCGATCATCTCTAAGCGTGAGTGATCGAATCCGACGGGTAAATGGAACAAACAACATCAGCGGGAACTCCAGCGTGCTCCACGGTATGATGGATGGCTCCATCCGTGAAATCGAAACAAATATTTGTGGCAAAAAGGAGAAAATCAAAACACTAACTACAACGATGACTGGAAAAACGGGCAACGGACAAGACACATTGATACACTGGACCACCCCTCAGCCTGAACTCACCTGGATCTTAAACTACAGAGAGAGGACGCATTACGGAATTCGACAAAGAAATGTACAAAGAGAAGAAGTGAAAGAAAAGATGAGAAAACCCTACACCAACGAACGGAAGCTCTAATGTACACCGCGAACTACAAAACATTTAGAAGTATTTGTTCTGAGACCGTTTTGATTTGTTTCAAGCACTTTTCGACTCCTCATGCTGCGAAGGATTGTTTTACAAACATAAGTTCTATTCTTATGTTGTGTTTTAGATTTGATGAGTTGTTCATAATTCGTGCAAAAATGTGAACAGTACCAAAAACCCGACAGCTTACGTCCACACAATAATTACATGTTATGATAATTGTTGTTTGAAGAATTAGTTTGAGAAATGCTTATCACAAAATACAATACCTAAAATTGACATCTATAAAAATTGGGCAAAGTTCTACTAGATTTCGATTATTAATTTGATTTCTTTAAAAATTTGGGTTTTGTTTTCTAATATTTACATGGTTTGCAAACTACACACCGCAAATAAACTTGATAAATACGAAACGCACCCCGTTCGCAGCGCAACTTTACTATTGTGTACTGACCACATTATCCAACTTTACTCTCCTAACATCCAAAAAGGCACCAAAAAACGACCTTATCAATCCATCACCTAGAGCTGGCACTAACCACTTTGGGAGCACTTACCGGGATGCGGTCCAAGGACGGCGAGCTGAACCGTCCGATCGGAAACAGCCCGTAGCGCTGGCCGGGCTCGGTGCTGGGGACCGGTTTCCGGGCAAGGATCGTGTAGTTTCCTGTTGCATCACCGTTCTCGTCGATGTGCACCAGATAGCTGGTCGGGATGGGAAATCAGGACGAATGAAAAAAACTCGGCTACCGGCCGGCAAGGTGCTGGCTGGTGTCACTTACCCCATCGCGCTCATGTAAGCCCGGCCCTTAATCGCGTCGATGATGGCGGACCCATTTTCGGGACTGCCGCCCGCCTGCAGCACTTGCATCAGCGCATTTGCATACAGATGGACCGCATCGTACAGATAGGCCGCTTCCGCCCGGATCTGGCGTGTCAGGAAAGAAAGATGAGGTAGCAGTAAATTAATGGACGGTCGGACGGCTCGGTGAACCGGAAGGGCTAGGGCCCGGGTCCGGAAGTAGCGCGCCGGAGTAGCCAGCGGACGGCGAACGGACGTGACACGGACCGGCAACTGGCGGTGTTGACGGTTCCCGCTCGCTGCCGGTGGTCATTAATCAAACACCATTATCGAGGTCGAGCTCGAGGAGGAGGTGTACGTATCACTTCGCTCGACCAGCGCACCGAGTCCAGCTGTTCGCGAAGTAATCGCTTTTTGATGCAAATCGAACGAAATGGAATGCCGTACAGTGTGAAACGTCTATGCGCTGCTTCCGAGTAGGGAACAAACGAAGCTGACAAGGGGTTTACAAAAGAGCAACACGGTTTATGTGTTGCAAACCGGAGCCAGATTGTGCCGAAACAAACATATTTGTTGAGAGCTAGTTGCGCTTTCTCGGGTTCAGCAATTGATCGGGTTTATTTGTTGATATTTTACATCTGTGAGTTTAATTCTTCCATTTTGCTATTAATATATTTTTCCAATACCAGATCAAAAAGGATAAATCAAGTTGAAAAAACTATCAGTTACACGCCAAACAGCCGAACAATAAATGAACCAAATGATGACAACCAAACCGTTTGCAAAGAAAAATCAATAATTTCATCACCTTCACAGAACACAAACCTACGATGAATAATTCAACTTTGAACCACCCTTCCATTTATCCCATCTGAACGAATCACAGAACAAACATAATATCCTTTTGATTCGTCCCTGTGACTTTCAACTGCATTTTAAGCGCCAGTCGCATCGGGCGTCGAAGTAGATTGCAATTTGTGGACGGAACGGCGGTCCTCGAGAGCGTATAAAAGGAATGTCCTTAAAACCCACCAACACTACCAATCACAATCTCGCCGCTCGGTTACCTCTATCGGTTTAGAGTGCCATGTGCCATCGAAGAAAACCGGAATCGATTATCCGTTCCAAGCAGCATAATGGGGAGCAGAAATGCACGCCCCCCATGGTTTCGCTTCAATATCACGAGAGCTCAATTCCGTCAGCTACAGACATTCAACGAACGGAGAGAACGAAGTCACATTATCGGGTACTCTCGGAAAGCGGTTGGTTGCGGCTATCCCGGTTGCGGCGTTGGATTGAAACGATCCCACCCACAATGGTATGTGGCAATCCGTTCGTACCACTTCCGGCCGTAATTATAGTCAATCTGCATGCTCTCGTAGCTCGTAACAGATTGCAAGCCGTGCGGGTGACATTGCGGGCGCAATATAATCATGGTAATTAGAGACGCGGTAAGCTTCACGAGAGGCAGCCATTACACAATTGTAAGGTCGTGTAAGGAAGTCCCTAAGCCATTGGAAAATTATCTTTCATTGGGGCAATCAGAGGAAAGTGTGTCAATCAGCAACACTTGAGCTGATTGAGTAATTGAGATGATTCGAAGATAACAATTCGTTTATCGAGTTATTATTGGTTTAATCGTTCATGATCGGTAGACTCGCAATAAATTTAATTTCATTTGGTTGGATATGATAAATTTTATTAGACTTGAAATTTAGAAGAAAATAAACGATTCAATTTGTTACAATAAGCGAAGATAAAATATCAAGCAACCACTTAAAAATCACAACAAAATATTCGAAGAAACAAAACCGAATTTGAAAATAACCAGAAAGAAGCAAATAAAAGCTCGAAGGCTCAAAATAAAATAACGATACTAATTAATTCTTTTATTGGAGCAGATTTTGAAATATTCTGTATATTTTTAGCAGTGTCTTAAGGCCATTGTAGTCGAAAACGAAGTCCAAAATACGGCAACAACAACAAGAATGAAATAAAAAGACATGAAAATGAAAAACATATCATATTAAGCACAATCGAAATAGAATTATGTTTAACATTAAAACATTTACGCACAATTTTTTTTTTATTTAATCCAATCCATACCTCATTACATTCGGATGTTCGAAATACGCTGTAACATTAAGAAGGCAACGGAAATGGTCACAAAGAATGGGACTTTACGCAGTTTTTTTTTGCCCTGCAGCACGCCGCAAACCAATTCGGAGGGTCTATTTAATCAGCTGAGAGGATCTGGCGAAATCTTTCTAAATTCCTCCCTAAGCTCTTCCATTTCTCGTGGGTCCATTGTCACGGAAGTGCATTATTGATACGGAAGAAAATACATTACATCCGGTTGCTGCCTGGGGAAGTTGCCGTCGTTCGGCACACGCCCAGACTCCTGGGGGATCCCGTTGGGAGAAGCGTAACCATTGGCCGACGTCAGAGCTGTCTCCGGTATTTTGATGCCCAACGAGTTCGTTTTCCGTCTGTCGCGTAACTCGATAGCAATCAATGAAGCCGGAGTCGATTACCATGTCCTTATTATGGCCGGTGCCCGTTTGCAGCAACCGGATGCAGCCCATGCAGGGCGGTAATCAACTTTATCCTTAGTGTCATGAAGAGTTCTGTTTATTTGCCCCCCGGAGCTTGGTACATTAATTCAATTTCCGAAACGGCAATGTGTGTGACAAGCTTGTGGGTCGCTCGGGAAAAGTAGGGTGACCGGATGGATACTTTCTCCAGAGCTTAGCGTTCACGATTTTGTGTTCGATTTAAACTTTGCACATCTTTTGCTGACATTAGCAAAGTTTTCCAATCAATTTTCTGCCAAAACTTTTTCACATTTTCCAATCAGTCAAACGTTATTGAGAACCTTACACTACTACGTAATTGGTTTGATTATAGTATTGCCTTTCCTTCGACAAAAAAGCGAACCAATAAATAACCCTGTTCGAAAACATCAACCCGCCTCGTGACGCCTGAGTTGAAACAGATTTCGTTGCACCCGGCCGAAAAGTGCACCTTCTGACAACAGCGTGCACGTCGTTTGAATCAACTGAAGCGGCCACACAGCTTCAACGTAAATTTGCGCAGAATCTCTCAAAAAACTCGGCCAAAGATCGCAGATCTGCGATGTGTCGTAAATATTTACCTGTTTAACGCCTCCGAAGAAGATTAACGCGTTTCGGTAGTTGAACGGTGGTAGCTCCAGATATTTGTTTACCTACACCAGGACGAAGAGAAACAAGACACGAGGGTGAATGTCTAAATATGTAACATTTTCCGAAATTAATTCATCGTCGGCCGGCTCACAACTTCATCAACTTCGCTTTTTCATCCCCAGTATAGGGTCATACATTCATGTCTTTAAAATGCCATAAATACAACCGACAATTTGCTAAATACTAGGCTGCTCATTAAATTCGGAGCCTCGACAACTTAGAGCGCTGCTAGGAGTGTAATTTTTGTTTTGTTTTATTTGTTCACTCTTCATATGAACGTATGTGAAGTTTCATTTCAATCGGACACTTACTTTTTTTTTAACAAGCCATTTAGTATCGACGTGTCACATTACTTTTTTACAGCTGTTATGACGTCATCATTTGATGAAAAACCCTTTCCGTGCACGATTTTTTTTTGGTTTGAAAACAGATGGAAGTCGCTAAGGGCCAAATCTGGCGAATAGGGTGGATACTACAACAATTCGTACTTTAATTCATGGATTTTTGCTATTTTCAAAATGCTCTTCTGTGCAGGGTGCGTTGCCCTCATGAAACGGGTTGTTTTTCTTCTGCAAACCGGGTCTATTTTCACGAATTTTCGCTTTGAGTTGCTCTAAAATGTTACAAAACTAGTCAAAATTTATTGTTTTATCAATTTGCAAGTAATCCGTTAGCAAAATTCCATTCGCATCCCACAAAAACTGATGCTAACATCTTTTCAGGCAATTTCTGGACGAAGTCGTTTCGGAACTGAAGAAAAAGGTTCACACCACTCCTTAACCTTTTGTTTTGATTCAGGATCATGGTGATAGACCCAAGTCTCATTCCTAGTGTTGATTCAATGCACAAAATCCACTTTATCCTATCGAAAACGCTTTAAATGTTGTTAAGAAAGATGCATTCGAATGCGTTTTTAGCGAATGCGGCACCCATTTTGCAAACAGCTTTCTCGAACTCAAAACTTCAGTCAAAATATTGGTTATACTGCTCAATGAGTTGGCTAGGGATGGTACTTAATTTCTATCAGTGATTGGACGATTTTTGAAAACGATATCCTGTATTGTTTTACGATTTCCGATGTTGTGTCTGTTTTTTGACGTTTTTGACATGGATCGTCTTAAAGGCTACTACGACCGCATTTAAACTCAGAAACCCCTCTTTTAACCACCTAATTAAAGGTGAAGAGTCCTTATACACTTTCAACATTCGGTCATAATTTACCTTTGCTTTTAAACCTTTCAAAAATAAAAATTCAATCACTGCACGATACTTGGTTTTTTCCATTGTGAAAAATACTGTGACATGTCGATACTAAATGGCTTGTTAAAAAAAAAAGTAAGTGTCCGATTGAAATGAAACTTCACATACGTTCATATGAAGAGTGAACAAATAAAACAAAACAAAAATTAGACTCCTAGCAGCGCTCTAAGTTGTCGAGGCTCCGAATTTAATGAGCAGCCTAGTAACATAAAACTTGGTGATAATAGAGCTCAGCTTAAACAATATGTGTACCAGAAGGCATTTAAAGGAAACGAACCTGTAAAAACCAAAATAAAATTGGAGTACAAAATAAAACAACAGAGTAAAAAACAAACTTGTTAAAATTGAAATGTAAAGAGAAAACAGTAAACAGAAATAAAATAGGCAAAAATGATATAAACTAAAGCAAATAAGATGAGGAAGTAAGAAAAAGAGCAAAACGTGCTAAAAAGGCACAAATACCAAGGAAATTTACTTCTTCTCCAATACTTTAAATCAATCGGAACAGTGTTATTGATTCTGGCAGTGTACGATTTGTTTTCGTACTAATTTTACCCTGAAGCATCTCCATCTGCCCAGAAATGTAGATCGCAAACGAATGGACGTGCCACTTGATGCATTGCACGTTGCACTCCGCGGAACGCGAGCCACCCCTCCACGAATTGCATTTTCCGCTCCGTTTCGCTTTCACCACCAAATCCTTGTTTGTTGTTTGCGCCCGACCGCCCAAGCGAGTGATTTATTATTTTTAATACCGCTCCTAACTCTTTCAACGCTTTCGCCCCGCCCGCCGGTGGCAAATCGATGCCGAGTTTATAAATATGCTTCCTTCGTATTCCGTATGTTGGAGAAGATTTCGTTTTCGCTCGCTTTTTTTCTGCAATTTTTAGTAACTCACTGACGAGGTTTCGATCCACTGTGTGTGTGGTTCGGAAATTTTAACCCGCGTCAGTGTCCCGCGAAAGAAGCTGTAATTTATACACAGGATTTGTTGCTGTGTCCAGGGGGTGGAATTAAATTAAATTTTTATGACTTCGTTTTCCGTTTGCTATTAACGGAGGATCAGCTTAATAAAAAGAATGTGGCACATAAAATGGTTTTACTGGTGTGTCCAGTTTTCTCCGACGTTTCTGGTCGACTTCTGTGCCGACGAGACCGTTTGGCTTTTAATGGACTTTTGGTTGAGTGATTAACTTAACTATGAATTTAATTAGGCAATCTTTTTCGAAACCTTATTTACGCGTTCCGTTGATTCTATTTTAGCCGTCTGCATTTCTTGACTGCAAAATCTCTCTTTCTCTCTCGATGTTGCCAGTCGGATTTTGCTTCCTTAATCGCTCAGGGTATTGTTTTGTTTGATACTTCTCTTAGTTTAGTTTATGAACTTCTCAATCTAGATAAAGCCATTTGAGAAACTTTCCTTTTGCTTTTCCTTCATGTCATGCACTCTTTATGGGTCTAAACATCCCAAAACCAATAACCCGTGAAAACCAATTTTCAAACATCAAAAGAGGTTCCGAAACTTAAGTCTAAGCCATGAAACAACTTGATTGATACCGGAAACATCGGCACGCGCCTGGAATTGACTCGATCAATCCGGCCACTTGTAGCTGGAACCGATTATCGTCAGTCTGCCATCATGGCCCGTAAACTTACCTGCACCGCAAACTCATCGAAACGAACCGGCGCCGACGGTACGACGGCCAGATAGTGTCGGAAGCCTTCGACCGCATCCGGATCCGGTGTGGTTTGCAGCAGCCCGTGCATGTACTTCGTCGGCAGCCCCGCGTCGTACTGCTCGATGTCGACACCGACCACGAAGTAGTCGCCGTGCTGCAGCAACCCCTTGCGCCGAAGACTCACCAGCAGCCCCACGTGCTCGTAGTGGTAGCCCAGCACCAGATAAACTGTCGGAACGGACCAAAAGAAAACGTCAATAATTTGATTAATGTCCTGCCGACGAGTGTCCTCAGCGTGACGAGGACGAAAGATGAATAAATAAATGAAGCAGCGATAGCAAAGGAGCGCGCAACGGTTGTTGCGTACTTTTCGGTGGGTGCCCAGAACCCATTGGCCCAGTTTGGCCCAACTACCCGCTACGGAGGACCGCGCCGGCAGGGTCGTGGAAACGCGCAGTGGATCGGTTCAATGGAGCAAATTGGAAATAATTTATCAAAAAACCGCGACAGCTCGGTAAACGGTCTTGGGTATTAATTGAACCTTAAGCGATCTGCTATCGTCACTCCCGGAGCGAAGCGTGTCCGGTGATCTGCGGCGTGATTAATGGTCCGGAGAATTTTACTTAAGAAAGCGAGCTCTTTAAAATTTAAAACAATCAAAACAAGGTTTGAAAATTGGAACATTTTCCGTGAAATCATCATTACCGAGCGGAAACATTCAAACTGATAAAGGTTAATTTATCGACAAGAAAGAAGAATGTGGATAAAAGGCTATGTATTAAATGAAGTTGTCTTTCCACAGGACATGATTAGAACAAATAAGGAGAAAGTTAAAGATAATGAAACGGTCTGAAGAAGAAAATAAGTTTTGTGCTGCTTTTATTCTGCAGCTCAACGGTTGACGACTGGGTCGGTTCATCTTCAGGACGTTCCATTTCAACCTTGTTTGATTTATTTATGCCCGAGGTTTTGCCCGTATCACGGGCTTTCCACTTACTTCTCGTGTCAGCGTACGTTTCCTCTACCAGCCGGTCGAACGGATTGCCGGCGTAGCCGTGGTGGTAGACGTCGCTCCAGGTGGCGACCGTCCGGACCCGGATGCTGGCCGACTTGAGCGTAGTTTTGAGCGTTTCCGCCACCGCGTCGAACTCACCGTTGTCTGAAGCACGATACAAAAAACTAACCTTAAAGAAGCCGAGGAAAACTATTTTTCCATTTTTTCGATCGGATTTTGTGGATTTCGGTCAGACACTTGAGTGGACGGACGGACGGACGGACGGACAGACGGAGAAGGCAGAGAGAAGGTGGCCACAGTGAGGGCTGGTGAGACAATGGTGGGGCGGAGGCGGAGATGAGGGCCGCCCTACGTACCTGGGTCCAGTTGTAGGCGAGCAGCAGCGACACGACCGACTTGGAGATCTGCAGGTCCGGCGGTCGAGTCCGGGCGAACGTCGGGAAGTGTTTCTTGTTGGACGTTTCGTTGTGGGTGCAAAACTGCAAAGCGGAAGGACCCGAGAGATGGTAGGGGATTGAATGGCCGCATCTAATTGGCTTACTTTGTCACCCAAATTCAATTGCTCGCTATGATGGATGTCGAAGATTGTGCATTAAAATGTTTGAACAAAGTAAGAACCTCGCTCTAACGTTCGTAGTCAGAAGAACGGTTGGCTCAATTTAAATATTTTAACAGAAGACATATTTAATTTCAAATATATGAATGGCTTTACTAATGTTAATTAATGTCTTAAAATTTGATAATTTGCCAAGAAGCACTTAAAACTGGATTCTGAATTAAATCTCTTCAAAAATTATCTTTTAAAAACAGGAATAAAGAAGTCGTTTAGAATTTGAAGAAAGAATTAAACAACTAAGAATAACGCACACGAATCACAAAATACGACGACTATTGAATATCCTTATCTCGAGCATACCAATTGGTGAACCACAGCACACGAAACCAAACTTCTTCCCTCTCTAAGACGCGATAATTATTTTTTCCAAACAGAGCAACCGATCGAGTATTGCTCTGGCACTTAATGTTGCTAATGTTTTCGGACGAATAAATTAAGATAGTTCCTCTTGGCACCTCCCGCCCAGACGATGCTACTCACGTAGGAAATCATCGGCAGATTGAAGGCGGCCGCCATTCGGCCCTCGTGGACGCACGTTTCCTGCGGTCCCAGGTAACCGACCACGTCCCGCGTCCAGAGGTCGGCCGTCTTCCGGATGCTGGTCATCTCCTCGCCGTACGTTTCCGCCACTTCGAAGCGCAGCTCGTGCCCATGCTTGCTGAAGTACCGTTCGTTCACCTCGCGCATGGCCAGCGTGATGGCACCGGAAATCTGTAATCCTATCCCGGGAAAAACACAGAGCGCACGGAGACCAAAGTGAGTGAACGTGAAAGAGAGAGCTCGGTTGAGAGGAACGGTAATGGAAGAAAGGCTGTAAGTAGATAAAAAGGATATTCTATTACCGGCCAAGCAACCGGGCAGAGAACAGCAGAGTCGGATGCTGTTGCCTACCGGTTGTCTGGACGCCCAGTGGCCAGCAACTTGCAATGGGGTCTCGGTGGGCATTTAATTGGTCTTCGTGGCCAACAAAGTGTAGCGGGAAGGCAAACCAAACCAGTAATGAAGCGTTCAGTGTTGCCGTGCTATTCGTTTCAGTCGCCATTCGGGCAGTGTTTTTATTTGCTCCAGAAGTTTTTATTTGCTGGCAGAAGGGTTTGTTTTGAATAGTTTCCAGTAATTGAAAAACAAGTTGAATAAAAGAATGCCAATTCAAGCTTTTTTACTTCAATAAACGAAACACTAATGCAAAACCGCGTGAGACCAAGAGCTCAAACCAAAAGACCCACGAGGATACTCGACGGAAATATTTTAATAACATTCTTATCGTATTTCTTTTCAGCTTTAACCCTGTGCAGTGTTAGTCACACACCCGTTATGACCTAGCGAGAAGAAACTAAAGCAATCGGACCAAAGAAAATGCTTCGTCTTTTCCCAAGCCCCGCGCGGAAAATGCTCAAACATTCGGGCCTTTCATAGGAGAACGTTAACTGGCAAAACGGCGAAAACAGTAACGATCCCACATTTAGAATTCCGTGCTGTTCCGGCGGTCTTTCATCCAGAAACGATTGTGACAAATTTGCGGTCGAAGCTGTTGGTTTTCCTGTCAACTACAGTTCACCGTCGCGAACCTTCGCCGCCATTATGCTGTGGACTTGCACTTTCCGGCCTGGCCCGGTTCCGTTTCGTTTCCACGTCCAACACAATAGACCATATTTTTGCTTTCCCCTATCAAACGATAGTATTTTGCATAAAACCGCAATTAATTACAGACGGCAGGGCCGTCGTTGGTGGCCATTGTTCAGCGGTGCAACAAATGCACTTCCACGGGCAAGTAAATTAAAGTCCAACACCAGCTCTTGTTGCTTAATTAAATTGGAAAGCTCATAAATTAGAGACGAATGGCGAGTTGGTGGCCGTGCCAGAAGGTGGAAACAGATGATAACTCAGGCGAATGAAGAACTTCAAGTTGAGGTTTAATTATAGAGCCCCCGTCGTCGACCCATTCTTTTTATCACACCGTTAACGTTCTTCGGTGGTTGGTGTGAAAGTAATCTATTAATCAAACGCGAACTGGTGTTGTG
Source organism: Anopheles cruzii (assembly GCF_943734635.1). NCBI lineage: Eukaryota > Metazoa > Arthropoda > Insecta > Diptera > Culicidae > Anopheles > Anopheles cruzii. Next base: position 24,576,452 of record NC_069144.1, read on the forward strand.
AGCTCTGCGACGCATTTTTTGGTCGTTCAAGTATCAACATCTTGTACCAAAAAGTCCGGCAGCCGGCAGGAATTTTGTTTATAAACCATTTTTCTTTCCGCCATCGATCGAACGGTCGCTTAAGTTCAAATTTACGCGGTTATCAAACATTATCTCCTGCAGACGATCGGCCACGGTACACGTTCTCCGGCGAGACGACCTTAAAGTGTGCTCGGCGGCACCCTATCAGACACTATTAATGTTTGTGTACGTGTGAGACCGGGGCATGGCCGAGGCACGATTCAAAAAAACGGATTCTTTGCCCTTGGCCAGCCGTCATACAGACGGGTAAACATTTTTCAAACCCAAAATTGCTCCCATTTGCAACGTTGGACACTTGCGGCTCGCCAGCCGCTACCAGGCTGCAGAACTTCCACCAGGTAGCTCGTTGAAGCACCGTAACGTAACGTGGTGTGTTCGGTAATAAACGGTGCCACCAGAACTGGTGCCTTGAGCGATGGCGATGGTCGTTGGCTTTCCGCTCCGTTTCGAAAGGAAGACAAATGGACGGCTATTTAACGGGATGAAACATTTTCTTTCTCACAGGCGGCGCGGCGTACAGCATCGTCATTTTCAAGTCGTTGAAATTTGTGGAAAGAAAAACCAATCTGCATGGATACGACGTTTGCGACGATGCCGGGACTGCGGTTCATTCAGAAAATACGCTTTTATGTTAGCACCAAACAGAAGTGTGATTTGCGTGTGAAACTTAAACAGTTTTGGTCAAGGATCCTCCCGAAATTAATCAGACATTAACCAAATCACGAGCAGCCATAAAGGCCCGGGACCATCCGAGCTGAAGTTAGTGTGCTACTCTTTAAATAGTTTCTTCACTAATCTGTTGGGTGGCACATAAAACTCAACCCACACAGCCGTATAAACGTAGAATTAAATTTTTGCACCAGCGCGTTGCGAGGGATTTGTTACACGACGTTTGGGTCCCGTACCGTTCGCTACGATGGTTTTATGTGTGCGAAACTGCTGGATTTGGCCGGAAGCAGCTATCTAATTATTTCCGTTTTGCCCGGTCCGAAGGACGAAGGAGCTCTGCGCCGGAGCGCGCCCCGAAGTGCGCATTCCCGTTAAGTACCCGAGAGCATAAGCTCACTCATCACGGATGACAGTGACAGCGAAATGAACGGCGTCTATTAATTCTGCAGGCGGCGTGCGTCCGCAGCGAAGCTGGTGAAGTAGCTCTGCACCTCTGCACTTCATTCAGCGTGCGGCGGACTACATTTGTGACTGCTTCCTTGTACCCCTTTTGCTGTCGCTTCGCTGGCCACTGAAGCATTTTAAGCTATTTAAGACTGCGGATGCTTGGGGTGTGATTAGCGACGGGCATCTGTTCATACGATTTGAGTTCTTTTCAGAAAAAAAAACTTCGTGTTAAAGTGGGTTACAACAACCCGTTAATTTGGAAACATTATTGACACTTTTGGAAAAAAATATCACACATGCATGAAACATGCTCTCTAAACAATGAAAAGAAGTGTAAAAGCGTTGAAACCCGCAAAAACATAATGTGGACAAATATTGTATAATATAAAATGATAAGAAAATAGATTCTTTGATTAAGTGATTATCTCAAGGAAATGGTAACAATGTTTAAATACATCATGATTCAACGAAAGATTGCCACTGTACCATTCCATTTGCTTACTCTCATAAAATAGGAGTCCTTGTCATAGTCCTCGAGATAGGTTTAAGGTACAGGCCAAATAAATAAAGCCTTCAAGCCGCCTTCAACATTGGAAAAATAAAATTTACGATCCACAACCATTTTCCTTGCCCTTTCATTTGCGGCCCGTTGTCGACTTTCAAAACGTGTTAAAAGATCCTTAGTAAAGCATGGCTTACCCGGCCTATCGTAGACCCGATCACCGGTGCGTCGTTGCGAACCGGTCAGATAGCCGACGGTGAACACATCACCCGAGCCGCGAACCACGAAAAACGTCAGCACAAGGACACCGACGGCGTAAACACACCAAACGCCTGCTCCTGCTCCTGGGGCACGATTTCGCGCGATGGACGACTCCGCTAGGGTTGACCGGAAGGGGCACGACGATGACGACGAGGACGATTCACGCACGGGCACACTGTTTCTTGACGACACTAGACTGGACACTTTGGTACTTCGGTTGGATTGCGGTTCGCGTACGAACTTCATAACTTCTTACACGCTTTTAATCAGCACAGGACAACCCCCGACACAGGTTGGGACCCCGTGGGCTTGTCTTTTCTTTTCTATGACTATGCCGGTTCCGTTGTGCTACCGCCAGAAGGGCTTCGGGATTTCCGGGAAAGCGTCGGCGAACGGAGTGCTGCATTCTAGTGCCGGGCCACGGCCATCCACTGGTCCGGTCGCATAATTTTCAATCGCAAACGACACTTTTGCCCGGCACATGCTGTTGTAGGGCTCACTGCGATCCAAGACATGGAGGGAATGGTAGGCCCAGTGGTTCGAACGCTTTTTCCAGAAAAGAAACCTTTTTTTTGTCCTGTTTCTTTGAGCCACCCAGAGCGCCGGAGGCTAATTGGTGCGCAGGACCTTTTTTTATTTACTCAATCGGCAGGATCTGAAATTAAAAGAAATTTAGAAAAAAAGGTTAGTCGTAATGTTCACAATATTGGGGTTCTCGGTTCTCGGTTCTCAGTTCTCGGTACTCAGTGCTTTTTATGATTTTTTAAATTAACCTATAAACCTATGTTTTTATGTTTATAATCGAGGAAGGAGAATAGGCTATTTAAACACACAAACCAAAACGCAGTTCTTCTATGAAACATACTATAATTAATGTAAACATATTACCTCTCAAGTCACACACACATACTTTATAACAAACTAAGTTAGCATTCTTCGTTAAATTAAGTTACCATATACTCGTAAGAGACACGAAATTTCTTAAGCTTGCAAACGAAGTTTACTTAAAAAAAAACAAAAAAAATGTATTATGTAATGTGTTTTATGTTCGTTAGTATTTATTATCAGCGTAAATATACAGATGCAAATTATATAAAAATCTCATACAATAATCCAATGATACGAATTTCGAAACATTGTGTAAAAAGGCACTGGTGTCACCATTGCCAATGCATTTCAATACAATGCTGGTCAATTTTGAGGGCTATTTAAACTTCTTTAATAATGATTGGGATATCAAACGCAATTAGGAAACAAAAACAAGATTCGGAGTGTGAATTGTGCACATTTCACAGCAATTCGTAGTTTCGTAACTTTCGATTTGTGATTAACGCGAGCATGCACCAAAAACGTGCCATGCCAATTTGAATCACAAATTCCAACGATTCTTCTTCAACGATTGCCAAACGTTTCTGTTACTTTTTCATTATCATTTTCAAATTTGTCGTGTTGTTGTCTTTTCCTTTGTTTCTTCGTTTTGCTCGTACCTTGCAGTATCAGACCTAACGAACTCCTTAAAATTAACCATTTGCAAATGCGTCGTCGAAACTGGCGTAAGGCGACATCGTGAGTATTTAAAATGCATGAAGTACGTTGCTACCTTCGGGGACGAAAATGATAATTTATATCAGAATTGCGTCTAATGCTCGTGACAGCTCTCCCTGTTTAGCCGATTCGCTTGAACGAAAGCACCGATTCCGACAGCCGGCTCAGCCACGATATGGCTTACGTGCGCACTTTTGCGCCCTATTTTACTCCTTCAGGTCCTTGATGTGCCCTAGTGTCCCCGTAGCATAATTCCAAAAACGCACAGTGGCAGATGTCGAGGTCGCGCAGTAATCACTTCGCGCTCTATTTAGGTCAATACATTATTCAAAAGGTACGGCCCAACGCAATGGAAACAAACCATCCGTTTCATCGTCCTTAATGAGAACAAATGCCCAATAAACCTGGCAGCTAGAATGGTTTCCCTTTTTGGGGAGCAACCCCAATCAATTTGTGGTCTCCAACGTCAAAAATCCCACAACGCACAACGAGACATTGCGCCCGAAAAGTTAATTACGGCACACGAAATCTAATCAATGAAGCAAACCATCACACTAGAACGCCATTTCCACACAACTTCGCAACAGAGTGATCGAGCGAGAGTGTGAAAACTATCAAAGGAAGACCGTCTGGTCCGAGGACTTGGGTCCCTTGCGTCATTAGACGCACACGCGTCAGCGCAATCAACTCACCAATCAACCGTGTCCCTGTTTATCGAGTGTACCATTTTCCACACCGCCACTCTCTAATGGGTGTCACCGTGGGTGACAAAACTTCGTCCTCCGCCGTGCGTTCCAAAGAACTCACCATATTGGGGGGAGGAAAATCCTTCCCACAAAGGACCGAAAGTGCACGCTGCAACCAACCACGAAATAAAATCAAACCAAAAAACTCGGAAAAGCTGTCCACTTCCTTTTTGTTTTGAGTGCTCGGCGTGTGTGTGTGTGTTTGACTTTTCATTCAATTTTCCCCAAAATGCCATGGCCAAGGGACCACCATTGTCAAGTTGGGGCGAAAATGGGGAAAAGTTTCAGGAAAGCCATCCCAAGCCAATGGCGAAAATGTAGGCAGCTTCTGTGCGACGTGTGACTATCGTGCGAGTAACGGCCGGGCCGGGTGGACGGAAGTGACCAGCCCCACGTTATTCCACGCCGTTACGCTCCCGGCGAACTGAGAAATTTGCATTCCCGTTTGCGATCCTGCGGGGTCCCCGCTGATACGGCTAAATTTCAATTTAATCTCGTCTCGTCTCTGATCGGGGGTCGTCGAAGGCGATTCGCCCTTCCGATCCAGACCGATTGGCAGGAGTAAACACACGATAGCCTCCGGACCTCAGTGTTGCCGCGTCACAGAGCTCGCGGTGCTGGTAGATAGAATTACAGGATGTAATAACGAAATTCCACCCAAACAACGGCCTTCCCCGGTTAGCAAGCGATTCGGTTTTTGCTGGCAATGGGACTTAGTATTTCTTTTTGGACAATCAAAACACAATATGGTCGCACGATTTGGTGTTGTTTACGGATTCCTCGTTCCTGACAATGGCTATGTTTTCATTCGCAAACACGAAACAAGAATAAAGAGAGCATCCGAATAGAGGCCCTGGTTTTAGTAACTTAAATATTAATGTAAAATTTAAAGTATCATGGCAAGATTTGAACTCAGTTCTTCCGCATGCAAAATATAACTTCATAAATATATTTTCAAAACATTTATAATAAAAAAAACTAACTTACGCAACCACTTAAAAATGTTTTTTTTGTAGTCTTTATAGTGTAGTCTGTAGCGGTCATTTAAATTTTCATATCGCAAACATATAAAACTGCCTCTCGGATATGTTGTCTCACCGCAAAGAATTGAACAGCGGTTTGCTATTGGCGAATGATAATTGCTAACTAGTGTCGTGTACACTGTTTGTCGAAACAAATAACGAATAGTCTTAGGCATTGTCCTCGGAGGGCCTAACCGTACCGGCAAACCCATATCACGCCAGCCCGTGACATTGCCAAACCCGACACCCACAAGCTGATGGTGCTCGGAAGACGGCTCCTCATTAGCATTTGTTTGATTTAGAACCGGTCTTTCGGTTGGTAATTAGTTTGTGGAAAAGATCGGCCTCCCAGCGGTTGGTTTGTGTCGGCGAAAACGGCCGACACCACAATCAACAATCGATCTGGAACATCGCTTCCGAGCCAGAGCTTGAAGCTAATTTTTATTTGGTTGCACCCCGAAACGAAAACACGGACCGGTTTTTAAAACGATGTTCGCTCGATGGCCACGATAAGTGGTGAGAAAATTAGAGCATGACTCAACTCGCACATCGCACGGTGTTGATATTTGGTTGTCCCAATTTGTTCACTTATGCTCGTGCGTGGGGAGTTTCTCTGCCCTTCTGAAACGTGCCGACCTTCCACTGTGGCCTGGCCTTGCCTATTAGAAGGACGTTGGATCATATCTATAGTACTTGAAGCAATAATTATAGGATAAAAAATAATTCATTCAATTGAACATGAACAAGTATAACTCGTTAGGAGCTCGCGTAATATAAAATGGAAATTTAGCAAAACTACGCCGGCAAAAGTAATGTTTGTTTGTTGAAACAATTCAAATTCAACCTTCACTTCAACGAAAAGTGGAACTGATGCACAATTACATCAGCATGGTACACATTATTTCGTTAGTTGAAAAATTCATCAATCAGATGTCTTAACACAAGTAGAAATAATTGTAGAAGAATCAAACAAACAACCCAAAAGATGAAAGAACTAAAGATGCAACATAATAGTGGGAATGAATCAGTACAATTTTCGGAAAGTATTTGAAAACATCAATTCCAAACAGAGATCATCAAGTGAATTTATGAAACAAATTGAGTTATTGGAAAACATCGGAAACCTTGGATGAATGTAACCACAGTTTGAAGGCTTTAACCATTACACACTGTTACACCAAGGTTGTTGGCGCATAACCAATTTGAATAGAAACAGCCCCGTTTATCACTTAACAGCAGCGCTAACACGCAAACCCTCTTCGCAAGTTGACACGATTATTTTTAATGGAACACCGCAGCGATCGCAAAAGGGGGAATTCACTCAACCCGCTTATGCTGGCTGTTATGCTTAACCCCTCCTGACGTGGAACTTCAAAAACGAATGAGGTTGACGCTTACGTGACCCGTTTTTTATAAATCATCTGTTTACTCAATAACACCAAGAACACTTGTTACCGACCACCAACAACTGTCAAAATGTGCATAAAACACAAATTAAACCACCCTAAATAGCGCCAATCTTTTGAAAGCATGAAAAAAGAGATAATCTGTTGCACTTTCATTGGCACTGCCCGCGTGCACCTTGTGTGCATTCACACCCCTCTCGCAACCAGGTCGACAGGTGGACACGGGTTGTGATTGCTGCCCACGAACCCGCAATTACAAGGGGCATAAAGTGAGTGTGTAATCAAAATAAACTCAAAAAGTCGGCAAAAACTCATAAACGCGGCTCTAGCAGCCGGGACGGGACGGGACGGGCCGGGCTGCTGGTCACGCGACCCTCCAATCCCGTGGCAGGGCGTGTGGTCGCATATGGCCGCCCCGGGGGTGGTTTTATTGCGCCCAGCGGAGCCCGTTTAACATTTTATTGCACCCGAAGGGTTAAGCGCGTGTACGAAGCGTGCGTGCAACTATGTTTCGTCCCCACGAGTCACGGATCGCTAGCCGCGCTTGTTGCTCCCCTACTGGTGCTACCGTGCTACGCCGCCAGAACCGTTTAGTGACGGCGATAGTTGATGGAGCGATGCCTCTGCGAAACGTAGTCTGAAGGGTGGCAAACAAGTGGTCCCCTTAGTTTATTTTAACTTCATTTGCGGTGACGGGTTGGCATAAATTATATTTAATTTATTTAAAATCTCTCACCTATCCCTCGTGCAGCATCGAACAGTGGAACCGTTCCGGGAGGAATCACATTCGGTCTATCTTACGAAGCCTTATCGTTATAATTAAATTCTTTGCGCGAAAACATATTACTGCCTTCCAATAAATAGTACACCAAGAGATAAGATAAAGAAGGGCTGAACAACGACACCTTTAACACACAAACACTGACCGCTGAACTAAAAACTTTAAGCAATGGTAAAGACAAAACAAAACCAAACTCTACCAAACTAATTAAACTACACTCCCATGGACTGAGCCACCCAATCGTAACCATCAAAGCATCCTCTAACCACAATCACCGAGAGTAAAACATTTGACCCGATAACAATAAAACACAAACCAAACCTACCAACAGTTCTCTCCAATATCCCAGATCATATCCAGATTACAATATAATATGTTAAAGAAACCAACCCCTATCATAAAATATGAATCAACAAACAATCAAATCAAAATTGACCAACAAACCCACTAAAAGGGGAGAAAGACGCTCCATGATCAAAACCTCTCAAATGATAATAATAACCACAGCAACAGAAGAGCCATGTTTGAAGAGCAAAGTTTGAAGTTTGAAGCATGTTCATGAATTAATAAACAAAAATATATTACCAAAAACCATTCATCAAGCTTCAAATCCAAAAAGATGCTTTGAGGGCTGGGGATGACTAATTAGCGTGTCATTTAAGATGATGAAAAACAGGGGTTCCAATTCTTTTTTGCGTGTTTTTTTATTGGCAAGGAGAAACTTTGTCGTTCTGTTTTGTTTTGTAGACGTTGTTCTAGCTGTTTTTTTTCTCCGATTTGAGGTCGCTTTTGCTTTAATCAATCGCTTTTTTTTGTTGCTATTGGCATAAACTTTATCGCACCACTTCGGTAACCTATTTTATATTTATTTTATCACACTCCTGATCGTTTTACATCGCCTAGACACTCAGTAACTTTACGACGAGACTGCTCTTCACCTCACTCCGTTGGCCTGCTGTACTGCTTGACCGACTTGCTCCACTTCAATCACTTTCAGCATTGTGGCAAACATAACCTCGCATTGGCACGCCATGCCGCCGTACCGTGTGGCACCTCTAATCACGGTTCGCTCAAGTGTTCGCGGCCACTTCTGGCCTAGCCTAGTTGTGCGATACGATAACATCGATAACAAGCTGAAGCTTGAAGAGTGTCGCGACTTATCGTACGTAGGAAGAAAAAACGCAGCAAAACGTAAGAAAACGGAAATGAATAAACAAGACACCGGGAGCCGACCAAAAGTTGAGGCACGAGTCAGCCAAAAAGGAAAACAGTCGGGAAAAACAAATATAACTTTGAATCGGCAAGAGATAAATCGCGTGTTATGCCCTGGCCGATACACCTTGGCCGATCGAGCCATCGAGCAAACAAGGCAAAAATCGAAATAAGAAACCCCCAGCCCAACGCTTCCTGGTTTCTATGCGGTCACAAAATCTTGCCCCGCATCGACGTCCCAAATACACATCGAAATAATTAACCCAGATTTGCCGCCCGTGTTGAGTGGTCCGTTCTTTTTATGAGGGTCTATACTTAGAAGCTTCGGAGAAGTTTTCTAATCCACCATTCCGTGGTACGGCAGACGCAGTATGACCTTCTTTGCCGACAGGGTGCCGCGGCGATATCAGGAGGGCTTTGCCTGTAACTTTAGTCACCGTCAGCGACTTGCCAATCAGTTGTGGTTGTGTGCCGTGCATTAGAATTAATTTTCAATTAATGGGGTTGTCGTGAAGCATAATTTCATTCAAGTAAGAACAAACCAAGAATAGCATAATGTTTTCCTAAAAAGCACGTGCTGACTAGTATGTCGCTTTACTTTGCCGGTCGAACCAGGAAATTAGGACAAAAACTAGTTTAGCGAGTGAAGTGCTCGGTGGGACCACGCCGGTAGAGGCAACCGTTAAAACCTCTCCACATTCTGGGCTGCGTTGACACTGAGCTGACCTATAAATGATAAGGCTTTTATAATCAGCCAAGTGGCCTTGTCAGCCAGCCAGCGCCGACCCACCCAACTCGGCCACCATAGTGAGCATTGCTGAGGTTCTGAGTGCGGCCAGAGTGAGTAAGTGCAAACTGTTGTTGCTCGTGCTACTTTCTTGAGGAAATGTTGACTCTTCTTCCAGCGGTGCTATTACTCGTGAGTTTGAGCTGCACTTTGGAAGTATATTCATTTGAGTTAAGCAAAGCACCTAATGCAATTTAAAGCTTAATTTGAATGCTCCATCTTCAATCAATGTCTGATTGTTACTTTAGTGTCGACAGTATGAAAAAAATATTCTAAGTTATTCAAACTTAATTTCATATTATGAAGAAAAACTTCGTTTGAATACTATTAACAGATTGGACAATACGTCGAGTACGCACTTTCACCAAATTTCATTCGTAACTTACAGAATTTCGAATGATGTGTCTTTTGCCTTTTCGTAAAAAAATGTAAATATTTTCCATGCTCACAAAAACCGACTCAGAAGTGAGCTGTTAGCCCATTAATCAGTCGCTTTATGCAGATGGTATAAACCAATTATAAATCAAATGAAGGGGTTCCTTTTCGCCTGAAGGTTATAGAAAGTTACGAGCTTCGTTCCAAAACAGTGCCAATTACAATCACTGTGTCGTTCGAGCCTAAAACGAATCATTATTATTAAAACAGCTTGAATCATTCCATCCGAAGTCGAGATAAGTTTCTATCCACAATGAGACAAGAATTTTCCGAAATCTACGAGAGATCAATCACGAGCTAATATTTAAGTGAATAAATCTCAACCTTTGAATCCTTTCCACCTATAAATACCAACCTCTAAGCTCGATGATCATATAAATTAAGAAACAATGACGGCGACACATTGGCAACATCTGTTCCCTATTGTAGACGATGTGTCGCATGGCTAGACCAATTTGTTTTCAGTAAAACAGCGGTGATGTTTATCTTCTAAATAAACATTCCTAAATTGACACGCCGTTGCCGAGGTAATATCACTTTACCGCAGCCGGTTGATAAGATTCACACGATATTTCTTTTCGACCCGCATTCGACCCTACCAAAAACCCTGCTCTAGCCCTGTCTGATGCACCCATTCTGCAAAGGATCCTCGGTGAACGAAATTGGACCTCACAGTAAATGATACCCAAAAAAAGCTGAGCGCGGGTTAACCTTCCTGTTTTACGAGCCGGTTTTATCAGCCAACTTCCAGCTGTCTCTTTGCACCGAAAGGCGAAAGGCAAAACGAACGTATTGAAGAACGTTTCTTCGCCACCAGGTATACGGGAATTCAATTTTACAGTCTGCGATTCCGTTGGTCTTTTAGAGAAAATCGAATAAACAAACCGGGACTCGCGATACACAAGTTGTCGTCAGACGATGTTTCGGAAATGCCAACAGGAAAAGGAAACAATCGACAAAACAACCCAACCGAGCAGTAAACTGCTGTCAGAGCCAATATTACATTTGCTGACCGACGACAGCACGGCCGAAGCCATCGATGACACCGGCACGGGGAATAAATGTCTCAAGTTTTCCTTCGCTTTTCCGAAAGCACATTGTAAATTGTCACGTTTTTACGATGGCCTTTATCTTATGCCACGTGACAACCATCCGCGTCCGATTTGAGGTTTTATTAGTTCTGGTTCCCAGCTTGGGGACCTATATCAAAACCCATTAAAAGGTCGTGGAATTTGAGCACTTGAAGATGCTTCGAGGACCCAAAGCAGCAAGGCGCCTCAACCCAATAGACCCTGTTCAACGTTCGATATCTTAACACTGAGAAGAAAAATCAATAAATAGATGAAAGGTATGGTTCATATTCGATCCGACGGCCCGCTGCAACTGGTGCATATTTGTGCATCGTGCCATCGAATGTAGAATTTATGTGTTCCACACACACACGCGCACGCCCAGTTTGAGAGTTTTTCAAGAATAGCTCAAGCCAGCCGGGCAGTGGGAAAAGTTAGATTTTCCAGCTCCAGCGTGAAACAATTCAGGTTAAACGACATCGAATATTCCGGGCTCGTCGATAGTTTCCGCACAGCCCGGCACGATGGGAAATGTTGTGCGCTCGTCCTGCATGCACAACTAGCGGGTCCACGGTTGTAATTCGCAAAACGTTGACCACGCGATGGTGAACATCAGGCTCAAGTAGCGGAAAAGCTTGCACGGCTCAGGAATTTATCGATTAGCATTGGGAAAATTACACCACAGCTTGAGGCAATTGAACGATGTTTTTTCGCCCCAAAAAGGCACGTTTTAGTTTTCCAACATTAAGAACAGAAAACCGTAGTCGACTTGTCGCTCAGTTTATTCATTACTCGGTTAGTAGCATATAACATAGGGGAAAACCAATATAAGCAGAAGCGAAAGATGTGCGGATTGCATGCTTCTAATCATAACGCGAAAAATGGCAAAAATAGAGTTCATAGACGGCCAAATATTCATTAATTTCTCATTAACCCACGTCCCCATAATCCTCGGGTGGCGATAAAGCATCCCCCAAACCGCCGACTGACACACACGAAGCGTCAAGAGCGACTTTAATCTTGATTGCCCGAGACGCTATCAAATCGATCGCCACGAACCATCGCCGCCATCAATCCTCATTCGTTTCCGAGTGGCCCCAACGAAGACGGTGAAAAGGAACTTTTCCTACGAGTCACATCCGCAGCCTGACTGGTGACTGGTCTGCCGGGGCGTTTGATGGCAACATGTGTGTGATGATAATAAATTGTGCTCATTCTTCGTCAAACATGACGCGTTAATTGATGTTACGGCGGCGCGTGCTGACATGAGCCGAGAAGCACGCTGAATTCGCGCAAGATATGTTTGCATTACTTTTACGCGTTTTTGTTAGTATTTTTGTGGTCTGCCACGGGGGCAGCTCGTCATTCAAAATTCCATTCCGCGATATCATAAATCAATCTAAATAATGCTCGGCGGAGGAGTCCATTTATGTGCGGTGCGTGGCGGATCTACTCTTTTACGTTGATGTTTTCTGACCTCATTCTTTTATCAGATTAGAGGGGTAGATATTTGGTTAGTGAAAGAAAGAGAGAGAGACGTAGGCTTTGGGTTTCCATAAGCCACTGGTCTTCGGGTGGGAGGATAATTTTATCGATGCGGTAAAATAAATATTTAGCCTCGATTGTCAATCATTGTAGGTTCAATCCAATCGGCGGTGGTAAGGCGGCAACCCCTTGTACGTCGGTTTATGTCGGTGGATATAACCAAAACCATAAAATAAAATAAATAAATATACATTTTGGAAGGTACACACACAAATAATGATCCTTTTTCTCATAAATCCCTTGCCTACATCTGTTGCGTTTGCGAAAGAAAGGATATATTCAAAATTAGCACAAAGCTTCCCATGCTAAACCTTCTGGAGCTAGGAGTCGTTTTTCTAGGTCATTGCAGCATCCGGGTCCAAAAGTGGCCATCGGTCCTGTGCTTTCCTCCGCAGCGGTCAGCGATCCACGGGACGTTTTGCTTTTATACGAGTGGCACTTCTGTACAGCGAAAGTCAATTACCAACAGCTGTGAGTCGCAAGTACAATTACGTCCATTCGTCCATTACCATCTGCGGCTTATGCTCAACGTTGAGATTTTTCTTACTCGAGATGCTTTTGCGAGCAACGGTTATAATGCTTTTCTCTATTTTGCGTTACTATCCTTTTATAGCATCATTATTTTACACTGAAAACCTAAATTAGTTTGTCGCAAAAGCGATATCATCATTTGCTACACGATAGCCGGAAGGAAGCGGCGATGCATTAGAGGAACGTAAACTTTTGGCTGAGGTTCGGATTGCCCTTACATTCCAGGGCACGTTGTGTTGTTGAAAGAGGTTAACAGTTTGATTGCGTTGCTAAAGTTGGCGTAAGCCATGTTTGCCAGAGAATGCAGGGCGACAATTTTACGGCGTACATTCTGCAGCAAGCAAAGTTATGCTTTTGACGAATGTTTAGGGGCGTCCATTTGATCATGCTCACATTTTTGGCAAAACTTTTCACTCGACTGCCGGGATGCGTTGAGCATGTACAGGAAGGGGACATTTAATGTTTATGCTAAGCAATGGGTCAAGTAGACATGTTTTGCGCTCAATGCTCTTATTAGTTAAATACCATTTTCATCAAGCTTCTTCCTAATTCTATAATCTTTTATTACTTTATGTACAATTATTGCAGTAAAACTGTGATTTATCGAAGAAAAACCTTTTCAAAACGATTGTGGGTTAAGCAGTGCAATATCGGACCTCGACATTGATTGAATAAAAGTTTACAATTACACGTTTCTTTACAATGAATACCACAATACTTTTCAGCACAGTTGTTTGATAAATTTTGCACTTTTTGAGCTCCTTTCGGAAATTCGCAGCTTGTTTCATGACCCTCTACATTTTTTATTTAGAGAAACCAAACTCGCCCATCTGGAAGGTTTTTATTTAACAAACATGCTATTGAGCAGTTAAATCAACTTTACCACCGATAACGATAACAGCCTTGCTTTCTGTCGGATTATTTACAAATGCAATGCATCAAACGTAGCGCGACTTTGTTCGCTTTTTTTCGTTTTCTTTGTCCCGATTGCGGAAACCACGATCGGTACGCACGATGATTGGCGGATTACGTGCACTTTCCTTTTCGACGGAATCCATACTTTATATGCAGCTGCGAAACGATCCAAATGCACTTAAACCCTTGAAGGAACCAGTACGCTTTTAATGGTTTTTAAAATATTGATTCATACTTGTATGATGCATGTGATACAGTTTATGCAAGTTCTAAACATTTTAGTTCACTCTTGGCTAAAAAACTATGTTTTTGCTTTAAAATCATGATTATGTGACACATCCTGCCTCGCGAAGGGTTAAAGAAAGGTGCAGTGTTCCGACGAGTCGCACGTGCCGACCACCAAATGTGCATCGGTCTGCTGGCTTGGTTTTGATCGGGTTGGGTGACTTAAATGCAATAAGTTTCGCCGTTTTGTGTTTTGTGGAGTGATTCACATTGTGTGTACTGTTTTATGTGTGCTGTTGTGTTGTGTCAAAATAGTCGATATGCTTCTCCTATGTTGAGGCTAGCGCAGCGAAGTTTACCAACGATTAAATTAATATTACTTACGAACAATTATTGCTTAGTAACAATCGAAGTTTATGGATCGTACGATAAAAGGATGGTTAATTTTGGCATTACTAAATAATTCAAGAAATAGTCTTTCAAATGTTTGTAATTTTTGTAACAGCATTGAAATTATTCGTATTCTCGTCATCAAACTTCTCGAACAATAATAATTCTTCGAGAATTCTTACAATACACGTATTTGAAACAATCGTCAAAAGGCGTTACGGCCTCCCATAAACGAAAACGCTATTCCGGCCCAAACTGCACATGCTCCAAATAGTCTGATTGTGCATGTGCAATGATTTTTGTGCCACACCGAATATGATGGCACTTAAGATTTTCCTTTTCCGATATCGACTCTCCATACGTCCGGCCATACTTCGCCGGATTCCCGAACCCACAGGTGGTCCCTGCAGACCGTTTGCTGGTCGGGTTTAAATCGTCGCCGCCGGCTGTGCACCACACATTGCACTTTATAGCTCATTGTGCCATACCATACATGGCCAGTACAATGGTGGCAACGCAATTTACGTCAACTGCAGCTCCATTTCTTGTATGTGCCATTTTCTTCTTTTGTTTGCAAACGTGTTGGTGATGACCAGGACATTAAGATATCTAAAAAGCAATTCATCTTATTCGGGTCCTTATTATAATCGGTTCAAACTATATCCAGTAAAAAAAATAGTATCCAAATATAGAGATCCGATACACTAAGGCTCGTCCGTAGATGTTCCGTCTGTGCTGCACCGATTCATCGGTTTCTATACAGTTCGAACCATAACAGTGCAGCTTGAATGCAGAACATTAAGAAGTTTCTTAATACGACTCTGTCCATTCTAACAATAAATAAAATACAAGGTGAAAAAACTAGTTAAAAGATATTCTATAACTAAAATTATCCTTGAAATAAACTTATAATAATCCAATAAAAAAATAAACGATGATTGCAATGCGTTCTGTCATAAAACAAGGCAAGCCATCAATATATTGAATTACGTGCCAAACATAACTCACGTTGAATAAATCGACCATATTTCTTCGGATGAAAACCACCAAAAAATGTGATACAAAATTAATCAGCAAATTTTCAGCCTCGTTTGCATCGCAAAGGTCCACCGAAGGCGAACACTGTTAAAGCTAACCACACCGGCGAACGGCTGTGATACTGTGGTTATTTCGAACCAGTCGGAACAGCTGAGCAAAGGGCTCAGCATTAATTATAGCCGCCGAGATAGCGGAGCATAAATCACACACTCGCCAACCCCGCACCCGTTGACCCGTTATACACCAAACCGAAAAGAACCTCTAAGACCGGTCGACACGATGCCACCGCCGAGTGTATGCCACAAAACCGAGCACGAACCAAGCAAACCAAGTGGAAGTTATTAGTGGCAAGCGATCGCATTTACGACACAACCATCGCCGCCGCCGCCGCCGCACATTAACAAGGGCGTCCCCACCCGAAAACCTCCTCCGCCAACACCCTCGCGATGACCTATTTCCGGTTCGGGCCACTGTTTATTTTTCATAACTCCGATTGCAGCCGCCACCGAGGTATTCGATCGCTTTTTACCGAAACGCGAACCGAATCGAGCTGCGCCCAATGAACCGCTCAGCTCAGCTCTTAATGGCCCCGCATGGTATCGGATGGTCGGCAACAATGGTCGCAATTGTTGTGTGGAAGATCTGTCTTCTTCGTTGCAGTTTGGCAGTAGGTTCTTCACTCACACAGGCTCTTAGCATTAGCGGAAGAAGATCGTATTACTAATATATTCGGCCGGCTAGTAGCTCACTTTGGTTATCGATACATTGCTTACGCTTCTTACGTACTGTTTAAAGCACTCTTTGCCATCTAGGAAACAATGTGTCCGATCTACTACGGTATGCTTCGTTAGTTTTCAATCCCCAACGAAACTGATTCATGCGCTTCTATTTGGTTCAATGTGTTGTGTAATGTATTATCTTGTCAATGTCATAAGTTGCACGCGTTATCCTTAAACTGAAATTGCTCTTTTCTTAACGCGCGGTTGGGCAACATCTTCCAAACGTCTTAACTGTATTTCACCCACTCTTAAAGCACCGAGAAGTGATGCAAAGCCCTTTTAAGAGTAGCTCATTTGGAGCAGTTTGTGAGGTGGGCAAAGTGCGCTTCTTGTATGTTTCTTTTCATTCCTTCTATCCGATGCCATTGAGATGCAACCACCATGCTGCCGGCAAAAAGCAAACGAGGGGCGTACATTTTGATGTGCCATAATGCCGCCCGAGATCGTCGTTTATTGAAAACAGCTTCATTGAATCGGTCGGACCATATCGGTCCACTTTCCGAAGCATAGAGCACGATCTTCACGATTAGCGACGAAACCAGCCGCGCCAACCGGCAAAACCCACTCACCAGACTGGCGATGCACTACCCGAACACTGACCTCAAAATCGACGGGCGTTGCAGTGGGTTCCGCGATAACCTCTCAGTGGCCCGTAAATCATTGGGTTTGATAATTAACGGTCCACTGGACGCGCGGCTCTCGGTGCAACCGATGCAACAGGCACTCAGCAGTATATAGCCGGAGGGGCCAATTGTCATTCGAACTTGCTCGAAAGCGGCACGGACCGCGAACGTAATTTTGGCATAATTTATGGTTAATTTGAATCATTTTAATTTGCACCCCATTTCCAGATTTTGTTCGCTGCTCCGCAAGATCCGAGATCCGAAACCCGTGCAGGGGAACGAACGTTGCAAAAATGGCGATTCCGTTGTAGGTTGACGGGTTGATGACGATGCTGGTTAAATAATTAAGTTATGTCGCCGCCCAATTGCGACTAGCAAATTCGATCACACATCATCATCATTGCAACGACCGCTATTGACCTTTGTGAGGACACTTATCGGCGTCCCTGAGGACTTTTTAACCATTTGCTGGTGACGATTTGAGCTGTGCAATGTTCTAATTTGGTCTAAGAGGAAATTTGTCCAGAAAAAGGTTCAAAGAGGTCTGCCGTCGACTTAGACAGATTGACTGACTGACAGAAGACGAATTTTTAACTATAAGGTTTTCGACAATGTGATGACCGGTTTATGAAAACAATTAAAATATCACCATGCCAATCGGCAAAACAGTTTTATTACTGTTCCTGTTTTCGAACGTAAACCACCGGGCAATATGGCAAAAACATTTCCAACCATATGGGGTCGGCGAATCAGCGAACAAATAAACCATTCCTCAGTGTGTGGACCAACCAATGCATCAGCCAGTCTGATGCATTTCCGATCGGTCGGGGTGCGCATATGGAAGCAAATGGGATATTTTATGATCGAAAAACAACACAACCAACAGCGGATGATCTGCAGCTGTACTGCCACCAGCCCGCCCGACCATCGACCATTTCCTTCGATGCCCCCGGATCTCCGCGTCATGCATTTTGATGGGCTCATAAATTCAAACTGAACGAAACCACACCGTGCACTGCGACTGTGCCCCTTCAAGCGCTCGCTAAACTTGGAAATTCGACCGTTTGAATTGGAGATATTTAAATCACCCGCGGATAAGCACCCGCGCACTCCCGTTTCCCGGCGCATCTCACCGATCGTCCAACCAACGAATGGCTACACTGCTGTTGGGTTTGGCTTCCGTTCCGCCCAAAAGGAATTTGAATTTCCCAACATTTCCAGCGCCACACGCGGTTTCAAAAATAGGTTAATATCGGCGGGCGCCCTCGCGCACCCGGACACCCGCAGCTCGCGCATTTGCCCGCCGGCAAGGTTAGGTCGTCATCATGCTGTTGCTGCTGCTGCTGCTGCTGCTGCTGGTAAACATGCTCATAAATACATACTTCGAAACCAGTTACTGCTTGCGGAGCACGAAAGAAAGGCGTAACTTATGGCGTAGAGAGAGAGAGAGAGAAGCGAAGCACGCCTGTGCCAAACTGCTACAGCGACGTGAGTTGACATCGCACGTTGCGTGGCCACAACGAGCTACTTCCTTGCCGGTAGGCAACTACAAAAACCCCTCACTAGTTCTGCAAAATTGACTCGTAAAAGATTGAACACTGCGGGCAACCGGACGCCAATCAGCGAACGTGCAGATCCTGGAGAAGCGGCGCGGCCCAATGACAAACACCTCTTGCGGCTCGAGCAGCATTAATTTGCCAAAGGATCGATTAATAGTGGTGCTTGACGGCCGACGGGCCATTCAGTGGAACTTGAGTTGGCCACTTGCTGATCGAATCGACTAATGGGTGAGTGGTTTTTCTATCGGCTGTTGAGGCACAGGTACCGCGGTGACATTATTTTGAAACGAATGAACTTCGACGTCCAGATATGAGCCGAGAGGAACAGTAGCTTAATACGACAAGCCGTTGGAGACAAATTGGTGGATAAGGTGGAAACGTTGAATTTGATTGCCAGATCTTCGATTCGTGTACACGAAACAGAGTGAATTAACAGGAAATAATGGACAATATAGAAATTTCGATAATCTGTCAAAAAAAAACCTTAACTAAACTAACCTTTAAGAAAAGCTAGTTTTGTCTATTTAATAGGAAATATCTGTCTTTAAATGAAAGCCAAAGTACTGACTAAAAGCGAGAAGGCCATAAAAAATCTTAAAAACTTTAGTGCAGCTTTTCGTGTAGGTTGCCTTAGTTAAGGTTTATTTTATTTTGACAGTTCGAGATTTCTGTATTGTCCATTATTTCCTTCGCACTTCGAAGTGAATTTTTCATCAAAAGTTGCAAACCAAATGTTTATTGAAACATTTATTGAAACTTCAGTTCCATTAACACGGGGCAAATAGACAACCCACCGTTGCGTTGTTGGGCAGAAAATTATCAAAATCTAATTTAGTCACAAGTTTCATTATTCCAGACCAGCGAACATCGCAACGGTGCCTCATGTAACTCAATTGAGCCGGCGGATTTGCGGAAAATATTTCGCTCCAGCTTGTCAGCTCATATTGCATCCGTTGCAACTCCAACACACACACACAGACACGCACACTATTTTGACTCGATGCAACCAGACGATGCAGACTGCGACGATTGCGACTGGCCCGGCCCGACTAGCCGCAACCGGATTTGTTCGCAATTAATTAGCTGCCTACATTTGCGTACCAACAACATTCATTTAGCAACATCGGCGGCGACGTCGCCGGGTGACGAACACCTCGGGTGGCTCCTCGACCGGCCTAGACCCACGGGTCTCAAAGGGTGGCCGTTTCCTCTCGAAGCTATCTAACGCCCCAACAGCGCGCGCCTGACAGGGTGTTGACATTGCGCCGTACGGCGGGCGATCGACGTGTAATTGATGTGTTGGAAGCAGCAAAGACCTACGGACGGGGCGACACAGTGACGCACCGCCCGGTAGGTGAGGCTGTCCTCATAATTGCGGGTATGTTTCGATAGAGTCGTTAGATTTGTAGATATTTAAATTAGGCTTTCGTAACGCGCCGCAGATCGCCGATCGGGCGTGGAAGATCGGATAGGGGTGGCTCTGTCAGTGTCTCCGTCACTCCGTTTCGAGATCCTGCTACAATCACACTCAATGTATGAAAAAACACAATGAAAGTTATATACTAATTTGTACTAAAATCATCATACATTTAAGATTCGTTTCATGACAATTTTCTGTCATTAGTACAATATTTGCAGACGCAGAAAATAGCCGACCGAGTTTGCAAGAACCTGCTCGATGTTTTAAAAATAATTTTATATTGTGGCCTTGGCATGTTTTAGAAATAGGTCTCTTTTGACAACTTTAAGAATAAAGTGCGGAATGTATGGCCCAATGGATGACCAAGTTCATTGGATCGGGATCCTTACAAGGATTGCATCGTTTCCTATCATTTGCTGGTCAATGATTGAAAGGCGTATAACATAATACACTTTCATCGACTTTGCTTATGCTTAGCCACACTCACCGGCAAAGTAGTGATTGACACTCTGCAAGGCTACCGACCATCTACAGACTGTGGGACCCGGGGCTTCAACCGTGGAGAGCGTACCACGAACGTTTGGCAGGAACCATCAAAAACGGCGTGTCCATTGCGTGTGCAGCCTTCAGACGTCAGCCACCACTCTACTTCGTCCGAATTTTTGGCGATTGGATAAGTGTCTGCGTCTGCCGATTTTTTTGTGTCAATTTTTATTTGCGGGCCCACTTTTGCTTTATTCGCCATAAGCCAACACCGGCCGGCCGGCCGGCCGGTGAGGCAACCCTTCCGAGGGTTACATGGGGAGGCTCGTTCACTTTCACCGCACCGAAACCGAAACCGAAGGCAACGGCCAAGTTTGGGCAATAGGTCAACCGTGGGCGCAGAAGGTAATGATCGCGAGGTGGAACCAAAAGGGAAGTGCCAGGTGGGCTGGTGACTTGCGAGAGGTGCACCACCCGCCACCCAGCAGCATCCGCCGAAACAATCGAAGCGACAGGATGAAAGTCTACCCTCGTGAACGACGGTGCTGCGCCTTGTCGCAAGATCCGTCTACGGCCACGCACTTTGGTGCAAAATTTCAGGTGAGAGTGTGAAATCTTGGGTACCGGGCCGGGTTGAAATGTTCGTCGAACGACCGGTTACTTGTTTACTGTCACTCGATTAGTGTATCGTTCCTCTTCACCTCCTTAATGATGAATGTAAGCAAGCAAAACATGGGAAGTTGGTAAATTGAAACGTTCAACATCCCAAATCAATACATTGCTTCATACACGTTCGAAGCCTCTCATCCCAGAGCATTATCAACGCGTGGCGTGTGTTACATCACGCCAAAAACCGTTCGCCCGAAACTGACCCTCGGCGGATTCATTCATGCCCAAAAACCGGTAAGGCAAACCGGGCAAAAACGAAAATTAAATACGAAACAGAACGAAAAAAACACATATACGATTTCGAGCAGTTTCGCACGCGACCGACAGTTTCGGCGAGGGCCTCCGGTTACTGGTTTTTGTTTTTAACGTCCTGATATTTGATCACGTTTTCTTTTGGGCGGTTTCACATGCTTGCTCATGGCACACGGGAACGGTTCGGGTTAACCTAAGGACCCCGCTGGACCGGCTTCACAGTCATACAACCCGCTTGGGTGGGTGAGCGAAAGCAAAATCTCCTCGAGTGACCACATTTATCATGTAATTTCAGTGTTCAACGTGATAGCCGAACTGGGCAACAATCTCGCGGCGGCAGAGAAAAGCAACAAATCGCATGACACTCGACGACACAAACGTTGCTAAGCGGCTATTTTAAAATAAGCCTTTGAGTGAGTAGAATTTAGTTTTGGAAGCCTTTTAGGATAACCAAATAAAATTAAAAAAAAAAACCCAAGGTGGAGTCAACAGCAAAAGGAACTAGCAGAAATAAGAAGAGCGTCCCTAATAACATCATAAATCGAGAATCAACGGGAGAGCTCATAAAACTGCCACTAGCGTACGATAGGCATCAATTTGGCGCATTCGCTAAGACACCATAAAACTCCTGCGTTTTCTTCCGAAATTATTCACAATTTCGCTATCTGTTGCAACACGCCAACCCCGTCAATAAAATGGTGGACAAGGCGGGTTTGAACTGCTACCAGCTAGAAACTCACTAATTACCGGTCGCTGAGGCCTGCGAGTGGCGATTTTTTGCGCCCCCAGCCACCCTGATTGACCCCGCTCGTTTCGACAGCTGTTACTAATGATTTGCAACCGGCTGGATTTTTACGACGACGACGCCACGCACTCCGCGTATTATCGGTTATTCGTGCAATAAAAGAGGCAACCATATCGGCACGGCAGACTGTCGGTCACCCGGCGCTATGTTGCGCCGCTGATGACCGGCCGAAGATAACGGATCGGACAGGCCATCTGATGGCCCAGAGGTGGCCTAATAGACGGCTTCCATCAGTGTCTCTGTGGTCTAAAGGAAAAGTTTGTAACGCCTCATTTCTTTCAGGCTATCGCCAATTTGTTGCTTGAAAGCGCTATGATTTTGTTTAGTAGCGTTATAAAATTTTAATTGGTCTCAGCCCTTAGAAGTGAAAGCAGTAAAAACTCATACACACAATTGTCCTTATTTGATTCTTTGGAACTTACTTGATAGGAAAACTTTCCGACGCATCGGCCTACGTTCGTGGCTCAAATCGAATTATTGTGCTTCACACTTCCCTTCAGAGCATCTCATTTTTTGTTCTGCCCTTTATAAGCTGCCAAAAATTTTCTGAACACTATCACACGATTCACACTATGACATATTTTGTTTCACTTTTTAACAAATTATACTGCCTTTATCTATTGACACTGCACAGTAACCACTACACTTGAACCGGAAAGGGTATTTTACGCTGTTTCCTGTTCTTCGTGACACATTGCATTGCATCACTCGATATTTCTCATCTGCTCAGCTCACTATCCACGTCCACGATCACGATCCACCCTTCACGCCACAGGACTAAAGGACTTCAATACTGAAGCAACTGACGGAAACAAGAAAGAAAAAAGCCAAACGTAAGCACAATCGCGATCAAACACGATCGCTCGCGGAGCCAAGTATTACAAAACTAGAACACGCCGCGCACGCAAAAACGAAAGTAAACGCCATGATCGTCGTCGTGCCGCGTGCCGTGCCGGATAACTTCGAGATCAGCCAGCGCGCTCTAGCGACGACGACGACGGATGGAAAACTGAACCTAAACGAGTGCCACGGAAAATCACGCACCGGCCGCCGGCCCATTGGCCATGTGGGTTAGAAACGATGGACGGGGCAAAAAGGAAATCACCCCGTTGGCGTCAATAACCTACCCGACCGTCCGTCCGTCCGTCCGTGCACACCGTCGCCACCAATAGGAAGGTATTTTATTTATAAATATCACAAAACAGCCAAACGCACGCACCACACACGACCGGACCGGTACTCGTTCTTTGACAATTCAGTGGCTTGAGCGACATTTTGTATTTACTACCGTTTTTTTCTATCTTCCTGTAACCCATTCAGCTGGTTGTGTTTTACAATAACACAAACAGTCCAACCATTTTTCGTGTTCGAGATTTGAATTGCGGTCGAACCCCAGAATGCCCGGCCCGGCTCAGGCAACCTAAGTAGCTCAAGTGTCATAGTGCACGCAACGAACGCAAATGAAAAAGGATTTAATGGCCGCCCAACTGTCAAACGAGTACACGCACTAAACAAACACATATGCAACCGGTGATCGGACCCAAAACATCCGGCCGCCCCTGGGGCTGTGTGTGCGAGCCACCAGTAAAACAGGGTGCCTCCGAAAGGTAGTACAAACATTGAGCACGGCTTAGTGTAAACCGGTAGCCGCGAAGGTGAAAGAAAACTGTCATCACATTACTACTCACTACTACGACCATCACCGCTTCGCTAACAAACCCGTTCGACGTGTAACGAACCATAAAGTCCCGTCTACTCCGACGCCATTGACGACCTAAAGCCAACCAATGAGAAAACGTCGAATAAAACAGTTCTCCCTACTCACGACGCACGCAGATCAACTTTCTTCGGTTGCACGCTTGCACTTGCACTTGGGCGCACTACTGGGAGTGGGTTATGCACTGCACAAACCACGAGCGTCGTTCCAACATCCGTTCCGGACCAAAGTTTACGATTGACTGGAACGCCGAGCGAACGCGACATGCTAGTAGTACCAACACGTGCGTCGTCGGGTTTTGTTCGGCTTCGCGCTATACGAAGGTTATTTGCGCGCTGAAATCGCATCCGTTCGGAAAACGTTTCGTACCGTCCTAGGTCAGTGACTGTGAAATGGTAAACGCCGGTGTAAAAATAGTTACCCACTGCAGATGACGACGAAAACGTGGACGGAAATGAGAAAAAATCATGGTCTCAGATTCTGGCGCAATAGAAAATTTATGGCATATCAACAATAACGGTTAAGGGCGTGCTGTTCGGGTGTTGGTTGTGAAGGCAGAAACCGTTCGAAACAATGAAAGTTTGCCGCATTCAAATCTTGGAAGTATTGATGACAATGTTAACCTTGTTGAGCGCTACTGACAACTTCCTTTTCTTCCTTTCTTTGCTTTATATTTATAAATCGATCACGCCAAGAAAACGAGTGAACGATTCGATTTCGACAAATCCAGCGAAATTACTTCACATACTGTCATCCGCGCGACTGTAATCCATCGCGAGTCATTCAGCAGTTCATTGTGACGTTTTGTTCTACAAACGTTCAGCTGTCAAAATTTCAAGCTCAAAAAAGCGCAACAGTCAAACAATCAACAACAGTTACTTTCAAGTTTCAATAGCGTCTGTTCCGAATTTCATTAAACTGATTCAATCATTTAGCTTATTTTGTTCGCCTGTGAACTATGTGGTCTTGCCTTGAGCCTGTTCCAACCATCGATGAATCCATCGTTGGTGATTTTTGTACGAATGGTTTGCTGCGAATCAAAAGCGAGAAAACGGTGCGTGAGGAGCGTTTGGCAACCGAATAGTATCGATCAACCGGTGCGTTTCGCTCGCAATTGCAGGTGGTGAAAACTCCAAACATCAACGGGATTCTACAAAACAGCCGGCTTATCATATCGATCGACAGCGCCCTGATCCTGTACCCGGACGAGAAGCGGTGCAATGATGGAAACTTTATCGACGTTACTCACCCGGTGGAAGCGATCGCCGTGTCCGCCAGTGGCAACATCATCGTGTGTGGCTTGTGCGACGGCACGATCATTGGGCTGCACATAAATGGTATCAACTTATTCTCGTTGTACGTATCTTAATGAGCCATCAGAATGAGTTCGGTGAGAATGACGCGCTAACGATGACTTTTAACAGCCAAATCGATCCGAGCGACGCCGGGAACGCAGATGGTCGGTGCTTTGCTGGAATATCCGATGAAGGAAACGGGAGCTACGTTATTCAAACTGCGCGCGGTTCACTGTATCGTGTGGCGGTCGAAGAGGCGAAGATTGCGGAGTACATCGCAAAAACTAACCTGGAGCAGGAGTCCTGGACCGGCGCATTCCCCGACTGTGCCAGCTGTGACCGACTGCTGGGCAAGCAGTTTCGGGATCCGATCAGCTGTTTCATTCTTGTGCGCCGCGAAGAATCATCACCGTATCCGTTGATTGTCGCGGCAAACACGGACATGTTGTGCTTTTACCGGGGAGACTTCGTCGAAAAGGTGCAGCTGAAACCGGAGTACGATGGCGTAAAGAAGATGTATACTTTGATGAACTTCAAGTAAGTGAACGCAGAGTGAACATCGAAGCACACCTTGGATTACTAATTCGTTTTACCGTACGTAGCTTTGCCCTTACGCACAGTGGCCAAATTTTCGAGATATGCCCACTGTCCAAGTTCTATTCCGAACTGCCGTACACGTTCCGAATCGACGATCTGGTGATTTTGGAGGCCTCGGCGAATGTCATCGAAATGCTCATCATTACAAAGGCGGACGCAAATGGTCGAAAATTGATGAAGATTGTTAACTTTCCCTGTAAGTAACGGGCGACGTTGCCATCCAAATTTCATCTCTTTTGACTTTCAACACAACTGTGACTTTCGGTTCCGCAGCGATGGAGCTGAAGCAGGAAATGGAAATGCCTGAGCATACGTGGCTGGTGCAGCAGCCTAAAAATTCCGCCAACATCTACTATATCGTCGGGCAAACGCACCGTGAGCCCGTGGTGCAAGAGTTCGAGCTGAAGATTCTATCGGAAACCGATCCGTCGCAACGACTGGTGAAGCTGATCAAGATAGGGCGGTTCGACGAGGCCGAAGTGTTTGCCCGACAATTTGAACTCGACGTTCAGCTCGTGCACCAAGCGCGCGCCAAGTTGCTGCTGGTAAACCTCGCGTCCGGGAATGTAGAGGACAAGTTCCACAAGCTGATGGCGGCACTGGCGCACGTAGACGATGCGGCGTTTCTCAGTAGCATACGTGATGCCCCGATCAATGATAGGAACCTGAAGAAACGGTTCCTGCAATTTTTGCTCACGAAAGTGACCGTCGCTGAGGTTTGTAATATGGCGTTTGCTTTTCTGGGAAAATGATTGACAATTCATTCTTTGAAATGACTTTCACAGGATCCAACCATGGAATCGGTCATTGAGATCAACGAGCAGGTGCTGCGTATCGAAACGCTCAAACTGATCGACCCACTGGGTATCGATCAGGACTGGCAGCAGTTTGTGTACCACGACAACCTTCCGCAACTCTGCACCGAACTTTTCCAAAAGGACATGGACGCGGCCTGCCTGATCTGGTCACGGCACATTGCTTGCATCCTGCCACAGCTAGACGAAGTCAAGGTGGCCGCCCTGCTGGCCCGAATTCCGAAAGAAACGTCGCCGCTGCACATCGTCCAGTGGTTGCTGCACTTCGTCAGTCCCATATTGCACCATCATCCGCAAATGATGCAGCTCCTCGTGCAGTACATCATCGCGAAAGCGAAATCGTTTCAAAAGCTACCGAGCTGGCCCATGGTGGGCTTAACGTTCGTCGAGGATGTCATCAAGATACTGGCGGATGTGCAGTTCCCCCTGATCGATCTGCGGCTGCAGTATAACAGCAATATGGACGAACTGCACAGAATGGCGCGCGCTCTCCGCGATCTCGTCACACTGAAGCAAAAGTTCAACCTTCTGGCCAATCTCGATTGCTACATCGACGAAGACATCGAAAGTACCGCTTTTCGATTGCTGCAAATCACGCCACTCAATCTGCTGAACCGCATCGTCACCGAGTTTCTGTGGAAATTCTTCGTCGGCAAAGAGTCGAACCTTTATCATCAGATCGTCTGCTACATCCGGTTTCTCCTCAACAACCAGTACAGCAGCTTCTGGGACCAACGGTCGATCACGCTGATCGAGCTGCTGTACGACGAGCAGCAGCAGATGGAAACGGTGCTGGCCATTCTGAAGGCGGCACCCGTCCCATGGCCCGCCACGATCGCCTCACTCATGAAGTACGCTACCTGTGATCATCCGATCGCGGAGGAAATCGTAATGGCCCAAAACATGCAAACAATCAAGTGTTTGCAGATGAAGTACGGCTGGAGCGTTAAAGCACCGTACGATCCGAGGCTGCTCGTGCAACGTGTACTGAAACTGCATCTACCCGACATGCTGGTCGATATCGCGACGATCGTACGGACCAACCCGGGACTAACGTTTTCCACTGACCTGAGCGTGATCGCAAAGCTGGCCGAAGCGGGTGAAGTCATCGTGGCCGCAGAATATCTGGATGGGCTGAACGAGAAGCGAAAAGTCGCCTGTTGCCGGGGCTCCATCGGCATGATGATCGTAAGCAGCTTGATTTAGTGGCATGATGGTGCGCTTAAATTATAAAAAAACCTCTCTTCGACAGCGTACGGTGGATGCCGGAAGAATCTCTACAAACCTTGCGATGGCCTACCTGGAAACGCTGCAGATGCTCAAGCATCGAGCGGACGCGGAGCAGCAGCAAGACATTCAACAAATTGTTCACATCATGCAGCTTCGCATCGAGTTCGGGCTGGCCGTGAATCGCCAAAGTCTAAACAATACCGCAGATCGCGCCGAATTGCTTCTTTCGGGCATTAGGTTTATTCTTTCGAAGATCCGATCGAATCGCGTTCAGTTCCTCGATCTGCTTCTTGGAGCCGTACGTCGGCTTTCGTCCTATCTCGCTTACAATCCTCTTGACAGCCTGTACGAGGTGATGGTTCTACTTGATAATGTTCACATGAGTTGCCTCCTAGCGATACAGCTTCCGGAAGTGATCGATTTACAGCAAACCGGCAGCTTCCGATCAGTACACCGGATCGTTTCGCTGCTTCTTGCGCAACAGATACGCATGCTTCATGAGACCAAATGCTCGGGGTGGGCTGAAGATCCTCTCGTATTTCCCGTTTGCCGTGCGCTGCTTTACCAGAGCCGTAGCGAGTCGCGAACAGAAGCGTCCATTCAATTGGAGCTGCTACGCTGGATTCACATTGGTGTTCGCTACTATCCAATCGGTGTGTTGGAAAATGAGCGACAGAAGCGGATCGGCGTGCCGGACACGGTATTCAATTTAGTTTACGAACAGCTTTCCCATGATGAAGGCTGCTCAAATGGTATCAACGGAAACGATTTGTGCGCGAAAAACAAAATCAAACGTGAATCACTGTCCGCGTTCGATGTGGTCAACGAAGACTTTGACCACGTCACTGTTCCGCATATTCAGCAGGTACAGGAGCAGGAAACGATTATCAAGTGCGTCGGGTTCGCGTTACAACTGATGCTCTGTCGGCTAAAGCCGGAAACCGCTAACGAACGTTCGCGAGAGGCACGCACCACTTTCGGGCAGTTGCTGCACTTGATAAAGGGTACTTTGCAGGATGAAGCAACGGTGGCCACTGCATTCCAAACCACGCTCGATCATCTGATCCGTTCCAAACAGTACCCACCGGTGCTGACTCTGGTTCATCTGTTAATGTCCTACCAACCGGCCATAGGGTTGACGATACCAGTACCATACGCAGAGAACGTTTATCGAAAAGCAATCAAGTACCTGCTCTCCCAGAAGGACCCGAACTACAGCAGTGAGTAATTAGAAATATCTTTCGTCTCATCATGCAACCCCATTTTTGATATTTTTGTTCTATTTTTCACCACTCCCTAGGCGCCATCATGACGCTGTCCACGTGTCAAAATCGGGATACCTGCATCGAGTACTTGCGTATGACTTTGATGAACGAATCGCAGAGAGTTTCCCTGCACACTCTACTGGAGTTCTATTACTTCACGATCGGCCAGGAAGCGAAGGCAGTTGAGGAGCGCAACCAGAGCCAGCGTTACACACTCTTCCACGAGCTGTGCAAGCTCGATCCATCGCTGAAGTCGAAGAAATCCTTTATCTTCCACTCGCAGGCTGATCTTATGAAAGAGCTGAAGCACAAGGTGATCGGCGTGGAGTTGCTGCGCAAGATGAGCGACGCATTCAGCTGGGACTACCAGCAGATGCTGGTTTCGCAGATACTGACCTTCTTCAGCCAGCAGGAACCCTCGTTCACCGTTTGCACCGATGAGTACGGTCGCGAGCAGGTTCTCGTGCAGGATAAGCCCGAGGCAATGCTAGAGCGCCTCGCAACGCACCTGGCCGAAATCGAAAACGCAGTGCTGCTGTGTTCCAAGCTCACCAAGTTCATGGAAGAGGCGAACGGTTACTTTTACGAGCAATTTTTCTGCATCTTCGACATACTGGCCCAATTCAGCGAACTCACCGACGAGATCGGTATGTGGCGCAATATACTGATGTTTATGAAGGAAAATCTCACCGGCCGCCGACGGCAGCGGCCAGGGCATCTGGAGCAGGAGGCATGGGTACGAATGCATCCGGACGGCGATATGCTTCCAGACATCGCCAAGTATCGCTACCCGTTCATGCTGATCGTGCGCCAACCGCTAAAGGTGCTGCTGAAGGAGGACATCGCGATTGACAACTACCAGAAGCTGCTGGTGCTGGTAAAGATGAAGTCAGCGCTTGAGGGTCTGGACTGCGACGAAATGAACGATTACTTCTGCAAATCGGCGGTCGTCAACTCGATCAACGAGTACAAGATACAGAACAAGGAAAAAAGTCAACACAGCGAGTGGCATCAGCAGGCGAAAAATAAAGCTTTCCTGCAATCGGTAAGTGGAGTGGTCTTGCTTGCAACCAATCGACTTTCCTCACCTTCACCGACACCTTTCAGATACTGCGCATCGTGGACAGTGTAAAGGATCGCTCTTCCAAGCTGATAATCCTGTACTACATCACTTGCAACGCGTCGGACGGTGAGGATCAGGTTAATGCCGCTCACGCTTGCTATCAGTTCGCCCGGAAGCACGAAACCGAACTGGTCACCGTTCCGGAGGCCAAGGAAAAGTTGGACAAAATATTCCGCAAGTATCCGGTGTTGAAGACGCAGCAGCTACTCCAACAAAGCGGTGTCACGGAAGAGAAGCAGTTCCAGCTCGTGCGCAACCCACAGGAACTGATCCAAGCCCTGTACAGCGAGTCGTGCTTCCAGAAGGTGAAGGTGAACGAGCTTGTCGAAGTGGTTGGCAAACTGTATGACCTCGACGTGGAAGCGATCCAGACGATGTTGCTGCAGAAATGGATAACCATTTTCGGCGGTGGCGCTGAATCGGCCGACGATTTCAATGGAATGCTCGAGGAAACGCTGTACGATGATCACAACGTGTCGCAAGGAAGCCAGAACGATGACGCCTGCGTGCAGGACTACATGAAGCGAGCGTACTACATTCTCAGCAGCTGGGAGCGGGCGAAGAGTATCGAGTTCCTGGTGGCCCAGCTTAACTCGGGTGCCGATAGTTCGTCGGACATTGGCAAACAGCTGCAGATTTACCAGTGCTTCAGTAAGCTCGTGGATGCGAACTGCAACCCGTATCAGACGTTCTTTACGCAGCAGCGCTACACGGCGCTCAAATGCGTCCACCTGTTGAAGTCGCTCGGGCTCAACAATCTTTCGATTCAGAAATTTGAGGAGACGGACAAAATGGCACTGCTCAAAATGCTGTGGCAATCGCACGCCACCAATCCGAGAGGCCTGGAGGTGCTGGCCCTGATTTGCATCGGGTACAGTATCTATAAACCACAGATTTGGAACGGCATTCTCAAGCAGATGGCACGGCTCGGGATGGTACGACATCTGCGCGGCCTGATCGACATCGTGACTGCGAAACGACAACTGTTCGCTCTCGACGGCTACCGAATGGCGTGGGAGCTGCTGATCAAGGAACCGTTCCGTAGCGCCAGCCGCGAACAGTCCCTTGCGGAGGACGCAATGTTAGCCCGCTCGCTCGTGATGATGCAAAAGTGTCCGATATCGTCCCGTTTGAACCTGCTGGAGATTGCGGGTGTGTGCGTAAACGTGAATCGAGTCAACATGGCCGCGGTAATGATCGGTTTTGCCGAACACGATCAAAAGGAAGCCCTGAAAAAGGTAAAGGTTGCGATTACGATTACATCCTTCTGTGTTGCTCTATTAATGGTTTTTTTTTGTGTGACAAAATTTATTTCAGTTGATCGCCAACAATGCGGTTCCCAATCTGAAGGATCAAATTCAAGACCTGGAAGAGTTTGGTCTCGTAACGACCGTCACGAAGGCCGTCTGCCGGGAACTTAGTCTGGACGATGTTTCACCTCAACAGCGGACGTCAAAGCAACGATCCGATTAATGTCGGCTTTCTATTTGTTTCGTATTTTACACCTTTTCCTCTTCAATATTGTCCATCTCAGAATATAGTACATAGCTGCTCTTTGTATTTGTAGGTCACAATAAATTAATGCTTTCTTTTGTCTACATGAAATCTGGAAACGACAGTACATCCTTCTGTGCGGCCTTTTAAACCCGATCACTTTTTGCCTCGTCGAAGGCGACAGCTAGCCTCGGCAGGGTTCGCTTCATCTTATCGATCTCACGCTGATGGACACCATGGCAGTGGCTGATCCTGAGCCAGCGGAGGGCCGGAAACCGTTTTACAAAGATCAGCAAATGCGTTTCCTCCAGCTAAAAATGAAAACATACTGAATGGGACGCTAGTTAGCCTACAAACCATAGTCCTCAGGCGATTGTTACCCTGCGATAGTTGGAAAGCAGCATCCGTTCAACGGCGTACGTTGGTGTGAGTTGAAGTACTTCGGGATAGATTTTAACATTAACCAACGACAACGAGTGTAGTCTCGTAAAGGCCATTAAACACTCGATTCCTTCAAGGTACGTGCCTGTTTCCAGCTCGGGCGAACCGAGGACCAGAGTTCGCAGGGCCGGCAACGCTGCCTGCTGCAGATTGATTCTCGAGGCACCAACCCGCAAGCGCTTAAGACGCGTTAGTTTGGCGATGTGCACCAGCTCGATGGTCCCTTCGGACACCTGGAGTGACAGTTGTTCCAGCTGCGTCAGCTTCTCGAACATCGTATGCAACACGTAGCTGTCGATAAACTTTACGATCAGTTCGAGCTCGCGTAGATGAACCAATCGGCGAAAGAACGATATGCTGGCGTTCTGTTCGCTTTTGGTCATCCCTTTTAAGCGACGATCAATCGCCAGACGGCGAAGGTTGGACAAGTCGAGACGATAGAAGGAGAAGCTCTCCTTTGCATTGAACACGATGTGCAGCGTGTGCAGTTGAGTTACGAATTGCCGCAACAGTTCAACGTGTCGCTCCGACTGTACCCACACGGAAAGGTTGGATAGTTTCGGTGCCATCAACAACGACAACCCATCGACGTCGATCACTTCCAATTTGAGCGTACGCAACTCATCCATCTGCAGGGCCATCGGTCCCCGGGGATCCGCTTTGCAGCTACCGATCAGATGGAGCACCGCCACCGTTCGAAGGTTAAGCAACTGATCTTCACACAGGGCCGTCCACCGTGGGTCGTTCCATTGGGTGTGCAGGCACAGGAAGGTCGGTGCTGGAACGCACACTGGAAGCAAGACTCGCAATGCTTTAAACGTCTCATTGCTACACCGGCTGTCGAACTGTAGCTTCACGTTGGGATAACGCCGTTCAAGCACCAGATGTTTCACATTCAGTGGACGATTTCCGTCGATCGCCAGCAGCACACGACGTTCGATGAACCGTTCCGACAGCAACACGTTGTTCCATCGGCGACAGACAAGCGACAGGTTTCGGCGCGTTCGAAAATCTAGGTTTTCGAATATAAGCTCCAGAATCTAAAGCCAAAAAGGACAGTTGCAGCTGAAAACGGAATGTGCACCGCGGGCAGTATTCTTACCTCATTTGGCATCCAGTTGAAATTCGCCATTTACAAGCCCCGTGCACAAGGCGCCGATTGGGGCCAGCTCCAGCAACGTACTGATATGACGAGGAAATAAACATTTCCCGTTGCGAGCGATCACATGGTATCATCGCGCGCCCCAGACTGTACTGTCATCGTCGGCCTCTTGTTTCTGCAGCTCCTGCGCTCCCATCTATGAAACGCCGGAATCGGCGATTATCAACCCACCATCCAGCTGGTTTCGTCCACAGACGGTGTGTCGGCTACGCACATGAACGAAAAAGTTTGTTAATTGATAAGCGCGTGTGGTGCTTCCGGTAAACAATAACAGTGGCTCGTTGTTTACGTTTCGTTCGGTCTCTCGATTCATGCCGGCGGTGAACCATCCGGATGAACTGCTAGTCCTTGCTCTTGTTGTGTAGCCGCCAATGAGTAACTGTTTTGTATCCTCGATTCTGCCTAAAAACGAAAGAAAATATTTGTAAAACTTTTCCCCAAACTAGCGTAATGTTTGGAATTTCACCTTAGTTTCCATTCCTCTCAGCCTTTCGATGGGTTCCGGTGCAGTGCTGCCAGCTGGAGATCAACCCTGCCGTCACACCGCACATTTCATCGGCGGCGACAGCGAAGCTGTCAAACAGGCCGAGCGATTTGTATAGAGAAAGAACAGAATAAGAAGTGCTTGCAATTTTTCCCTGCTCGCGGAATCCTAGCGGAAGTGGAGTGCATTTTCTTGGCTTTCTAACCGTCCCCGAGGAAAAGTGAATCGGGAGCCGAACCGTGGTTGTTGTTTTCTATTTCATTTCCCGTAGCCTTTCGCCGTCTCGTTGAAAACGAAGTTGGCTTTGTGTGCAGCCAGCAGCGTTGTGCGTTCCGCTCGCTGGATATCGATCAGCCGAAGGCTAGGCGTGCAGGATGGGCCTAATAGAACAACTGCAGGAGCAAGGATGGTCAGTATTTCGGTCCCCCAAAGAGCGAAGCAAACCTCGAACCGGCAATACCACTGCCGTGTCCGTGATCGGTGTTTGGTTGATTTTCTTTTCCTCAATACCGACCGACAGGTACGTGACGGAGCCGGGGCTGGAAAAGTTGCTGGAAGGCGGTGGTGACAAGAACGGGCGGCTAGTTAATCCCGATGTGAAGCAAGTTGTGAAATTGGCACTGAATGTACGTATTAGTCACCGTTGTTGATTGTTTCGGGGCACTTTCGTTTCATTTTTCATACGTAGCACACACATACACACACACCCACTTCAAATCACTTTTCGTTTCGTGTGACAGTAAAGTATGGATTTTATTTGTTTTACGTTCCTTCCCTTCCCGCAGACGGATTTGCGGGAGTTCGGTGGCGGTAGCCTCGGTTCCCTGTCGAGCCGTAGTAGCGCAAAGACGGACAGTTTCACTGGCACCGGTGTGGTGCAACTCGTCAAGCTCCGCAATTTGGGTGCACCGAAGGTGAACGAAGAATCGAAGGTGGCGCCGCGTTTGCTGAAGCTCACTATCACCGACGGGCAGACGCAGTATGTGGCGCTTGAGCACGAGCACATCCCCGCCCTCAGCCTCAACACGCCGCCCGGCACAAAGCTGCTCCTTAGGAACGGACCTATCCGGATCGTGCAGGGTGTGATGCTGCTGAGCGACAAACATCTCACCGTCCTCGGCGGCCAGGTGACTGCACTGGTGGAAAAGTGGGAACTGAGCCGCACGATGGCAAAGTACGCGAAAGGCGGTCGGCTGCAGTTCAGCTCGTCGGGCCCCCCGCCGTGGATAGCTTTCGGGCAGAAGATTCAGCAACCGGCCGCCGCGAACGACAAGGACTTTAAAAGTCTGCCATCGAAGGAGAAGGAAGAGTCGAAGGAAAACAGCGAGTTCAATGCGCAGCGCAACGATGCGATCGCGGAAGCGACCAAGCTGGGCACGAAGAAAACGTTCGGCGGTGGCAGCAAGCAGATGGTGGACGCGAATGTGCAGAAAATCATGGACAAGGGCTTTTCCGAAGAGCAGGCCACCCATGCGCTCAAGCTGACGCGCAACAACGTTCAGCGGGCGTTGAGCAACCTACAACGGATCGAGGATCGCAAGCAGCACCACGCTGCGCAGGCACAGGAAGCCGGTGGCCCGCTGGGTGGTGGTGGAAAGTTGGAGTCGGGCGGCTTCGGTAAATCCGGTGGACGGCGTGGCGCCGGGAAGCGAGAAGCGGCCGAGCTCGAGCTGCAATCGAAACCGTCCGGGAAGGTTTCGCTATCCGATTACCTGGGCGATATTCTTCAGGACAGCGAACCATCGGTTGCTCCTGCTGGGGGCAGCAAGAAGGCAAGCAAAGAATCGACACCGAACGATATACATCACAAAGGTGGCGGCGGCGGCCGAGGCGAAAGCAATGGCCGGCCGGAGCCGGGTGGTAATCGAGGGGGTGCTAGAAACAGTCGCCAGGAATCGTCACAAAATCGCAATGGCATTCAGTCCAGTGCGGGCGGAAATCGGAACGCCAACTCGGATGCCAACCATGGGGGTGGTGGTGGTGTGGGCGGTGCCGGAGCCGTTGGCGGTGGCAAGCAGCACAATCAGCAACGGTTTGAAAATAACATTTCGAGCAGTTTTGCAAATCGCAACACATCGACCGCTCCGGGAAATAGCTCGTCTGGCAACAGTCGAGGTCAGAATCATCACCAGCAACAGCAAGGACACCACCAAGGTGGGAGCCAGCGCGATGGTCAGGGAAACTTTAAACAGTCGGATTATGCCGGTTCCGGCAGTGGACGGTACCGGGGAGGTGGCAACGAGACCCAGTCTTCCGCGAACCACAACCATCAAGCATCGGCAGGAACATCCAACAATCCTAGTTCCAGCTCACGCGAAGGCGGATCGTCGCGCCGGAATGACGCCAAGTACAATCAACAACATCAATCTTCCTCCTCGGGCGCCGGGTACAACGCTCAGCAGCAGCAGCGTCAAGATGGGTATAATAATAACACTACCAACAGCAACAGTGCTTCCGGAAACACCGGATCCGGTGGAAAGTATGGTAAGGGACAGTCCCACCACTCCAATTACGGGCCGTCTGAGGGACGAAATCACGAGAATCGCACGGGTGGCGGCAAAGGGGGAGCAGGAGGTGCTTCGAGCACAGCAAACTCTCATCAACACCATGCGCCAGCGGCGTCAAACTATGGGAATGGTCCAAAGCAGTCCGGCAGCTACGGCAATCAGCAACAGCAACAGCAGCAAGGAGGAGCAAACGCTCACTACGGTCAGCAGGGCAGTAGTAGCAACGCCAACAACAATTATGCCGGTGGCACCAACAATGGCACGGCGAAGGTAAATACTACATCGAATGGGGGGGCGCTTCGGGTTCATTCAGGCCATTTTACGATGTTTGAAATTCCGCTTTCAGAACTCCAATAAATCGGGGCGTTACGGAGGAAAGGATGAATCTAACAAATACTCTGCTGGCCCTGCACCTTCGAACGCGGCCGGAACACAGCATCCTCCGAAGAAAGGAAAGGGAAGCCAATCAGTCCAATCCCAAGGACATCCGGGACAATCCATTGCACCGTTCGCCAACACCAGCAGTAGCAGCAACAGCAACGCCAACCACAAACCAGCATCTCAAACGGCCAACAACAGCAACAGCAGCAAAATCAATCATCTGACCGACGATGTGGCGACCATGCAAATTTTGACCGGAAAACCGGCCGGATTCGCCACCTCCAACACTGGTGCCGCTACTTCATCGAACGTGCCGGCCGCGTCTTCTGCGCCGACCAAACTCGGACCGCTGAAAACGATGTCTACCCACCCGCCTGGGACAATCGTCCAGCATGGACCGCCACCGATGGCTGCATCCCCGGCCACCACAATGCCAGTGCCGGGGCCGCGTGTGACACCGCCCGGTATTCCGGTTGCCGGTCCTGGTCCGGGTAGTAGCAGCGCTGCGGCCGGTGGTCCGGTGGTCACTGGTGGTGTGCCGAAAAGTTTCATCCAGCTTCCGAATGGCTACAGCTACAACCCGTACCAGATTATGGGTTTCCAGAACAAACAGTCCAACGAGTTCGCCCTGAGCGTGCTGAAGAACCACCAACAGTTCGAACAGATGCAAGCGTCACACCTAGGGGCTTCCCAGGTAGCGGCCGCACCCGCCACGGTATCGCCCGGTGTGCCGTTGGGTGCCACTACCCCGAACAACGTCCTGGCGCCGCCAATGATGTCGGCCGCACCGGCAACCGGTCCGGTGGCATCACCCGGCATGGCGATCGCCCCGGTGCCAGCCGGCACCATGGCGCCCATGTATCTGAACTGGAAAATTGGCGATCGCTGCATGGCCAAGTACTGGGAGGATGGTGGTGTAAGTATTCCAATGGCCCTGACCCAACCAACCTGACACGCGATCTTTCACCGTCTCCTGGTACTTTTTCACAGTTTTACACGGCGGAGATCACCAACACGACGAAAAATACGTTCGTGGTGCACTTTCTGGAGTACGGCAACTTTGAGGAGGTACTGAAAACGGACTGTATTCCGCTGGCTCAGGCGACTACTCCGGTCGCGCAGGCACCGATGGGCCTTGGCTTCCATGCCGCGACGACGTCACACCTTGCCCCACCACCGCAACCGGCACCCGTGCCCGGTCCACCGGTGCAGTACGCTCCCCATCATCCGCATCATCCGCACCATCACGGTCACGTTCCGCCGCATCATGCACCACCACCGATGGCAGCCGCCGGACCGGGTGCGTACCCTGCTCCGATGCAGGATGATGGTGTGGTGCATCAGCCCTCTCACTATGTGTCCTACAAACCCGGACCGCATCCACCGCCGATCGCTTCACCGGTGCCAGCGCCAGTCCCGCAGTCGCTGCCACCGACGGTGGCAATGAATCAGTATCAACCGGCACCGCACCATATGCACCACACGCAACAGCTACCACACCAGCAGCAGCAGCAGCAACAGCCACAACAACATCAGCAGCACATGCATCACCAGCCGCAGCAACAACAACCGCAACAGGCACAGGCTCACATGTCCCAGCACCAGCACCATCAGTCCCAAATGGGCGGGCACGGATGCCAACCGCAGCAGCAGCTACAACAACAGCAGCAGCAGCAGCGTGGCGGCACCAAGTTCCGGGAGCAGCGGCCCATGTACGTGCCACCGGCGCAACGCAAGTAAACTCGCTTTCCTCGCTTTTCTACTCCCTTTCCCCCCACCCCCACCCCCACGCCCGTGTTCCTTGTCCAACGTGAGCGCGCCACCGAATGAGTTTCGTTTTCTGAAGTTCGTTCCGCGAACGAAGCTGACAAGAGCAATCATACTTCTTATATTGTACCCCCCACAGCATGTGAAGGCGATCGTGGCGATGCTGCGCGAAAAGTATTTCTTTCCCTATTTAATCCCATCTCCACCATAAAACCGCCGCTACGTCGTCGTGTCGCCGGCGGAGGAGAGGTACATCATTAGAAACGGCACTCGAAACGAACGAATACACACACTGCCACCGCCGGGGGCGCCGGTGCGTGATCGGCAGCGGCACTATTTATTCCTGCGGAAGCGGGGTGCGCAAAGCTGGGGCGCGCGCGTGCAGCGTTCAACTTCTCTTGCGGATGCGGGGCGTGATTTTTTTCTGTTTTCCATCGCCATGTGTTTTATCGAAATATAAAAACAAAAATCATCTCCCCGTCGGTTTTGCGGTTGTAACGTTGTAGCCTGCGGAAACCAATTGGCAGCAGTTGGATAGGA
This sequence comes from Anopheles cruzii, assembly GCF_943734635.1. NCBI lineage: Eukaryota > Metazoa > Arthropoda > Insecta > Diptera > Culicidae > Anopheles > Anopheles cruzii. Next base: position 24,615,468 of record NC_069144.1, read on the forward strand.
AGTGGAAGTGTCTTGGCCTTGTCAGCGTCACCTTGGTTTCGGTTGAAGTTGCTTGCCAATAATGTTTAGCAACACTTTGGATGGACTTTTACATTTAAAAAAAATACAAGAGCAGAACCTTTCTGTCTCTCAGCATTGTCAGCAAACACGCAAAACAAAAACAAAAACGCCCAAGTCCTCGACATCTCAACACACCGGTGTATCAGGATATCTTTAGTGTAACGTTAGTTTTTCTACAAATTAAAATGCATAAACACATACACACGGAGAGGGAGAAAATTAGAGAAACAATTGTAGCAATGCCTTGCATTGTGTGGATAGAATTCACTTCCTTCTCAAATTGATGAATAAAGTAAATTGATCGTTGTATATTCTGGTTGGCGCTCGTGTTTGGCTTCGGTTATTCCTTCCTGTTTAACGTAATAAATAGAGCTGGATGGAAATAGAAAGCTGGCCGCATCTTCAGCTAGTTTCCCGTTGCAGTTTGGTGAAGAACAGGAACACCTGCTCCAGTGAGGTCTGCCCGAGGGCGTAATCCTCGATGTCGAGCACACGCTTGGCTTCCTCCATCAGCCCGAACATCGTCGACCAGCGTGTGTTGGTGGACGGGATCTGATACGTAACGGACTCTAGGTACTCCTCCCTGTAACACCGAAGGAAACGGGGATGACCACCACAGAGCTAAAAACAAGCACCGGAGAGGACTTACTTGAGCTGGGCCATCGGGAAGCGTTCCACGACGTATCGCTTAACGTTGTCGAGCCGCCCCTCGTCGGCCGTTTCCACCCGTTTTAGCTTAATCGTCAAGAAGTACCCATTCGAAAACTTGTTCTTCAGGTGCTGCGTCGAGCCGAGACACTTAAACTCCCCGTTCACCATGATGGCCAGCCGGGTGCAGAGCGCCTCGCACTCCTCCATGCTGTGCGACGTCAGGACGATGGCTTTCCCCGCGGCCCGTTCCTTGCACACCACGTCCCACAGTTGCCTCCGTGCGCCCGGGTCCATGCCGGTCGTCGGCTCGTCCAGATACACCACCGCCGGGTTACCCATCAGCGCCAGGGCCGTGCTGAGCTTCCGCTTGTTTCCTCCACTGTACGCCTTCGTCTGCTTGTCGATGTGCTTCCCGAAGTTCAGTTCCTCCGCCAGTCGCAGTGAAAGTGCCGCCACGTCCGCCGTTGGAACCCCGCGCAACAGGGCGAAGATCTTCAACGTTTCGCGCCCCGTCAGGTCGTCAATCAGGGCGTCGAACTGGGGGCAGTACCCGATCCGGCGGTGCACCTCGTTCATGCTGCTCTTCAGGCTGACCCCGTTGATCCACGCCTCGCCGTGCGAGATACTCTCGTCGCCCGTCATCATCTTGAAGGTGGAAGTCTTGCCGGCCCCGTTCACACCGAGCAAACCGAAGCACTGCGAGTGCTCGACGGCCAGCGACAGCTGGTTGACGGCCAGGAACTTCTTGTAGTACTTGGTCACGTCGCGCAGCACCAGATTGTTGGCCACTATTTCGGCCCCGCTCAGCTCACGCACGCGCCTCTTCTCCGCCAGCACGTCCGAGTCGGTATCATCCCCCTCGGTGGGCGGCACGGTCCGGCTCGCCTTGCGCCCGAACAACCGATCCAACACCCGGTACTCGACGAACATCAGCAGCAGGAAGGAAATCAAGCCCACCACGAACAGGTACATCAGATTGCGGCTGATGCCGGTGCGTTCGAACGTGAACACGTCCGTGTCTGAAACGAATGTCGGAACGGAACGGAGATTAGAGCGGGCGAGACGGTGCACGATGCGCTGTGCTGCGCGACTTACTGCAGCACTGCGAGAATGCCTTGCAGAGCAGCTCTGGCGTACAGTCCGGCATCAGTTCGCACTGCGAGTCGCAAACCTGAGCCGTGGCCACGGCGATGTTCATATTGCTCAGCGAGTGGCTCAGCGCAAACAGGGGGAATATCAGGAAGGCCCACTCCATGCCCTCGGCCACGTGCATCAGGTCAAAGCCGTCGAACAGCAGCAGAAACACGGTCATGAAGAAGATCGTTCCGGTGAAGATGTTGAGGATCATCATCTTCACGAACCCGCTGGCCGGGATGTCGAAGGCGAACGAGAACAAGTAGGTGAGGGGTAGGAACGCAAAACCGAACACCACCATCACAAGGATCACCCGTCCTGGAAATGGGGGGTCAAAACGATCAGAGAGAGTAAGTGCTGGCCAATCGAGATACCCAACTCTAACTCACCAATTTCTTCCCCAGTCGACCAGCCATCCTCCTGGAAAGCGGCCAGTACAGCCACGTAGAACGCGACCGTTACCAGGAACGTGAAGAAATCCCACAGGAACGAGACCGCCCAGAAGCCCAGCACATTGGCGCCACTGACAAACTGCAGTAGCTTTGAGCGGGTGACGCGTTCCTTGATGTAGAACATAATGTAGAGCGCTGCGACAAACGCCATCGCGAAACCCGTATTGAACGCCAGCTGGAAGCCCATATTGTTGCCCGCCTGAAGTTGGGTGAACTGTGTGGCGAAAGTAAAAATGTTGCATCAACATTCTAGAGACACCGCACGGACATCACGGAACTTACTCTTGTTTCTGGGCGGAACGGTAAGGGATGGTTGGTCAGCAGTAGCGAGCACTGGGCACAGACCGAACGGAGCATCGCGTTGTAGAACGTGTTTAGCGCGAGCGGAGCCGTGTGGTACGCTTGCGCGTTGAACCAAACCGTGTGGTTGGTGGGCGTAATGGACGCCGCGATCATCAGCTGATTGTTGACCTGCGGCAAGTTTTCACCGTACCGCCGCAGGATGTAGTCCACCATGGGGTCGCTGATCGTACGGAGCGAGCGATCCGATCCCGCACCCTCGAAGAGCTGCTGGTAGGCCTCTATAACGCCCAGACTAGCCGCATCCGTTGCCGTGCCCTCCAGAACGGTTTCGGTCGTAGTGTAACTGTCGAAGCTGATCGTGAGCGGTGGCAGCGAGAGATTGTCGGGAGTCGAGCGCACAATCACGACGGTCATGATGACGAAGAAAATCGGAATGAATATTTGCACCAGCATCGCGATCCAGGCGCGCCTCGTAGCGATCGCTTTCTTCAGCAGCATCGCCCACAGTTGGTTCCTGAGCAGCGGGAACCCAGTGAGCAGCTTCAGGTCCGAGTCGCCGCTCTCCAGCGCGAGTGTGATCGTCGATCCATTCGCTGGGTAAACCGTGTTGGGCCGCTCCTCGGTGTCGCCCTCTGTCGGTGACTTTTTGCCCAGCGTATGGGAATCGCTACCGACACGCAGGAACACTTCCTCCAGGGTGGTCAACGATATACCGTAGCTGGTGATGCCGAGCGAGTCCGAGTGGTTTTCGAGGTCCTGCAGCAGCGGCTGGAAAACGCCCGTATGGGCATCATCCAACACGTACGACAGCTCCGTCCCAATGTCCGTGTCCACCTCCAGGTTGGCGATATGCTGGCGCATCAGTGTGGTAACGCGCCCCGTTTCACAATCATCCGCCTTCACACAAATCAGCCGATAGCCTACCCCGAATCGCTTCTTCAGGAAGAACGAAGAACCGGCCGCTTTCAGCTCACCATCGGCCATGATCGCAATCCGGTCCCCCAGGATGTCCGCCTCGTCCATGAAATGCGTCGACAGCAGGATCGTACGGCCGCGTTTTTCCTGGATGAGCAGATCCCAGAGAGCACGCCGGGCCGTTGGGTCCATGCCGGAAGTGGGCTCGTCGCAGAACACCACCTTCGAGCCTCCGCAGAGGGCCACCCCGACGGCCAGCTTCCGCTTCATGCCCCCGGACAGGGTGTGGCTCTGGGCGTGCCGTTTGTCTTCCAGCTGCAGCACCGACACGTAGTGATCGATCTCCCGCTCGATGCCCTTCGACTGGACGCCTTTGAGGCGAGCGAAAAATTTGATGTGCTCCCCGACGGTCATCTCGTTGAACAGCACGTTGTGCTGCGGACAGAGGCCGAGTGACTTGCGAGCCCCCTCGATGTTGGTGCGAATATCACAGTCGTTGATGAGGGCCGTGCCGGATGTGGGCGAAAATACGCCCGTCAGCATCGACATGGTAGTCGTCTTGCCGGCCCCGTTGTGCCCCAGCAGGACCGTGATCTGATCCTCGAACATACTCAGATGTAGCCCCTTGACGGCCGCCTTCGTTTTGTTGAACACCTTCCGCAGACCCTTGATCCGTATCCCAGCGTGCTTGCCGACCGGTTCCGGTTCCACGTTCTCCGTTCCTTCGGGCGCCTCGGCCGAGTCGTCGACCGTGGTCACCCGGTTGGTCCAGAACTTTTTCGTCACCGGGAAGTACCAAGGTTCAGCCACGCCGTATTCGCCAGGAAACACTTTCTCCACGTAGAGAGCGATCAACAGGTAAATCACGGAATCGGCCAGCAGCATCATCATCGTTGCCCCGACGCTCAGATCATCGTCCACCGTGACCGGATCAAACATGTTGGACCACTGCAGCCCATTGGTGGTGCCCTCGTGACGCATGATCAACATGAAGCCGAATGACATGGCCGAGTTGTGGAAGAGGCATAGAACCAGCTTCGCCGACAGGGACATGGTGTCGTAGTTCGAGAACACAATGTTGTAAGGCATCACAAAAACGAACCACATCAGCCCGGCAATGCCGGATGCGGTGTTCGCCTTCGAGAAGAACGTGCTCATCATAAAACAGAATGTGATCGTGGCCAGGCTGTAGATGAACAGGTAGAACCAGATCGCGAACCAATTGGCGAACGTGAAAATGGCCAGTTCGGTGTTGGCTGTGACGCTCACGCAAAGTAGCACCGTTATGATCGAGATCGAGATGAGCAGCAGGATAATGCACTTGACGAACCACGCCGACCAGTGCAACCAGCTCGAGAGACCCATGATCTTCATTGCCTCCTTCAGCTGGCGCTCCTTCTCCACCGTAATGTACTTGACCGTGTTGATGCAGGTGTAGAAAAACGCGATCACTATGATCAGTGGCAGCAAGTTCTCCAGCCCGGTCAGCAGTGGATCACTGTAAAACGGTGGGTAAGGGTAGCGCTGGAGAGAGAGAGAGAAGGAAAACATGATACATCTGATACTGGCCCAATTTGTGTTCAATTGGCCCGGATGGCTTACACTCAGATAAACATCCGGCAGCTGGTAGTTGGGGGCCCGCTCGAGCACAATGGAGCGCGAGATGGCGCTCTGCAGCTGAAGGAACGTCTCGTTGTAGTAGTTGGCCGGGTAGCCCGCATCGTCGCGCTCGTACTGCCGTGCGCCGGGCACCTGGAACGCTGGAAAGGTGCGCTCCGTCTGCCAGTTGTTCCAGAATTCGCTTCCCGTCTCGCGGAACGTTCGCATCTCGCTCGGATAGCGCAGGGACAGTATCGTTTGGTCAGGCAGTTGTGTCAAGCTCTGGTAGGTGCAAGTGCGAGTGTTTAGTGATAGTGTGTCGGAAGACTTCACCACCAGGCGGGCTACTCACAGTGTAAGCGTCCGGGAACTCCACGCCAACGAGCACATTGTTGACCTGCATATAAGTCTGCATGGCTTGCGCATTGGTGAACGATAGCACCTGGAGGTTCTCGTCCAAAAATGACACCGAACGCTGCACGATGCTCTCGAGAACCGGATTCTGAGGCGAGTACCCGATGGTGTACACGATTTGCGGGCTAATCTCAGGATTGAGACTGTTTTTGGTGGGGTGAAAGTAGGCGATTAAAGGCCCAATAAAACGACGTATCTGAAGAGGCAACGGACGTCCTTACCGAAGGTGGGAGATAGTGTCCAGTTCGAGTGGGTTGAACACGGTCGGCTGGTGGAACTGTTCTGCGTCCACTAATCCGCGGATTAGTATGAGCAGAACACACGCCAGTATCGGAATGAGGATTTCGAACAGCGTCTGTAGGTAGTGACGCTTGGTGATGATCCAGTTTTTCCACAGGAGCAAGACGAATTTGCCCCAGTTTGAGGTACTCATTTTCGGGATCCCAACCTGCACGAACGGAACAGAACACAAATGGTGTCAGATTCACTTCGGGAAAAGGCTGTTGAGTCAAAATACGAAACAAATTCACTGTTTAAGCTTTGTTGCATTCATCGCACAGATCGGTTCCTAGACACACACATATTCCGATTTCCGGTTCGCGTGTCGATTACGCTGGGGATCGTAAATCTCGGCAAAGTGTTCTTATCACGACGCAGTAATCACGATATCGGCAGCTTAGCGCTGGGTCAGTTTGGTCAGCCCGACGGCGGTTCTGCGTCAGACGTACATTCGGCGGCGTCACTTGCGAAATTATATCTCACTTTTATCGGACACCCAACCGGTGGTGTTTACGCATAGGTCGAAGGGTGTGATTCACTATTTACGCTCGACCAAAACGCCTTATGCTACCCCCAAAAACACTGCCACGTAACATGAATGGATCGAACAATACACGACTAGCGCACCACTAGGTCAGGGTTTACATCAATCTTCACCACAAAGTCCTGCGACACCTACATTTTTCCCAAATGACCTTCTGGGAACCGCGCAGTTCAATGTCCAGTTCACGGTCACCAGGTGTTACGGCACAACGCGGAACTGGCAATCAGCGTCCGAATGATGCACGATGGAACGGAAATAAAAGGGATTCGATATCCCATGGGCCATAATAAGGCGCGCGTGCCACCTCAATTGCCGCCAGCACTTCCCTCCCCATCATAGGACACTTGCCTGGTGCTACTTTGTTCGTCCTGGACCTGTACCTCTCGAGTGGACCACCGACACTAGACTAACCACCGCTTCCCCGTTTGGTGGTTAGTGTACCTTTATCGCTGGAGCCGACTCCAGCTGCGAGCAATTGATCCAGGCTGTAAGCCGGCCGCCGATACCTTCCGATAACGCGTAGCCACCGGCGAGCGCTGGAGTGGCAGGAAGTCGGCCGACTCCGAAGTGCGATTAACGATAGGGAACCTCATCAATGATTCACGTGCTTTCGGACCGGGCAAAACGTGTAGGCGGGCGAGAAAACGAACGCCGCACGGTTTGGGTAGGGTTATTAGCTTACATTTGTGTCGTTTGTTTTTATTACTTCACTATCCTTTCCTGAGCATCAGCATCTACGTTAGACGGGAATTACAAACGGGACGGGATTCTCCACCGGTTATAGGGCTAGGATCGAAAACGAAGCAGAACGGAGCTCACGGAGCTAACTGTCATCGGTGACTCGTTGGTATTTGGTGAAGAACAGGAACACCTGCTCGAGCGAAGTCTGCCCGAGTGCATAGTCCTCGATGTCGAGCGTCTTCTTCGCTTCCTCCATCAGTCCAAACATTGTGGACCACTTCAGCTCGGACTGGGTGATGTGGTACGTCATAGAGTCATGGTACTCTTCCCTGCCAGATACAAAATATTGGATCAATCAATGAGTGCCCAACCCGAGACCTCTTAACCCTTAGGCGGGGCCACTTACTTTAGTAGGGCTTGTGAGAAGGTGCTCGCCACGAATTGCTTCACGAGATCTCCGTTTGCCGGTAGCCCTGCGTCCGTGCGTTTTAGCTTGATCGTCAGGAAGTATCCCTTCGAAAACTTGTTCTTCAGGTGCTGGGTCGAGCCGAGACACCGGAACTCCCCGTTCACCATGATGGCCAGCCGGGTGCAGAGCGCCTCGCACTCCTCCATGCTGTGCGACGTCAGGACAATCGATTTGCCCGCCTTCTTGACGTTAATGATCACGTTCCAGAGGTGTCGCTTCGCGCCGGGGTCCATACCGGTCGTCGGCTCGTCCAGATACACGACCGCTGGGTTCGCCAGCAGCGCCAGGGCCGTGCTGAGCTTCCGTTTATTGCCTCCACTGTACTCCTTTACGCGCTTGTCGATGTGCTTCATAAAGTTAAGCTCCTCCGCCAGGCGTAACGTCTCAAAGCCGATTTCGTGCTTCGGGATACCCCGGAGCAGCGCGTAGATCCTGAGCGTTTCCCGTCCGGTGAGGTCTTCCAGTAGGGCATCGAACTGCGGACAGTAGCCGATCACTTTGTGCACCTGGTTGAGGTTGCTCTTGAGGCTGATACCCTTTACCCAGGCCTCGCCGGACGAAATGTTTTCGTCGCCGGTGAGCATCTTGAAGGTGGAAGTCTTGCCGGCTCCGTTCACTCCGAGCAACCCGAAACACTCCGAGCCTTCGACCGATACGCACAGTTGGTCGACGGCCAAAAACTTGCCGTAGTACTTGGTCAGATCGCTCACCACCAGGTTGCTGTTGGTCAGCTCGGCCTCGGACAGCGCTTTCACGCGTTGCTTCTCATGCCACACGTCATCGTCGAGCGCAGAGCCGTCACCAGATTGGATACTCGCCGATCCAGGCGATCGTCGGCGACGCTTGAAGATTCGTTCGAGAACGTGGAACTCCACGCCCATCAGCACCAGGAATGTAAACAGCCCGACAACTCCCATGAACATGAGCTGCCGATTGATACCCGTGTTCTCCCACGAGAAGATGTTCGTGTCGCAGCACTGCGGCAGCAGGGAGCAGATGTACTCCGGCGAGCACAGATCCACCGTCTCATCGGTACACTGCTCGCGGCACACCGACTCCGTCGTCGACAGCACGTTGATATTGCTGAGACTCTGGCTGAGCGAAAACAGTGGGAATATCATGAACGCCCACTCGAGACCATTGGCCACGTCCTGCAGGTCAAATGCGTCAAACTTGAGCAGAAACACGGCGGTGAAGAAGATCGTCCCGCTGAAAATGTTTACGATCATCATCTTCACGAACCCGGTGGCGGGAACTTCGAACCAGAACGAGAACAGGTAGGTGACGGGCAAGAACGCAATCCCGAACACGAGCAGCACCAGGAACACCCGGCCGAGCTCCTCGAACGTGGCCCAGCCCTCCTCCTGGAACGCGGCCAGCGTGGCTATGTAAATCAATGCCGTCACGATATACGTCACAAAGTCCCACAGGAACGACACGATCCAGAAAGTGAACACGTTGATGCCACTTACGAACTGCAGCAGCTTGGCGCGGCTCGTGCGCTCCTTGATGTAGAACATGATGTAGAGCGCGGCGATGAACGACATCGCGAAGCCGGTATTGAAGGAAATCTGGAACCCAAGGTTGTTGCCCGCCTGTAGCTGGGTAAACTGTGGAGGAAGCCGAACCGAGTGTCAGAATGCAGCTGCAGGTGGACCACCTTCCGCACACTTACCCTGGTTTCTGCCTTGAACGGCAGTGGCTTGTTGATCAAGGTGATCTCGTACGCTTTGCTGATCGATTTGATGATCGCATTGTACATAAAGTTTACGGCCAGGGGAGCCGTATGGTAACTGGTCGGATTCCACCAAACCGTATGGTTTGTGCTCGTTATCGAGGCCGCCGCCATATACTGGCGATTCACGAGACCAATATTCTCGGTTGACTGAAAGGAAGGAAACAATGGAAGTTTGAGGACGCCGCAGTGACCAATTTTGTTTCCCCCCCCGACGTACCAACTCCAAGATGTGCTGCACAATGTCCCCGTTGATCACTTCCAACTGATGGGTGCCGGGAAGCGACTCAAATATCGCCCGATAGCCGTCGATGAACGCGGCCGATGGTCCCGAGTCCTGCAGAATGGTGTTCGTCGCAGAATAGTTGTACACGTTGATCGGTATCGGTGGTAAATCGGTCTGCCCGGGGAACGTACGCACAATCACGACGGTGACGATCACGAAATAGATCGGAATCAACGCCTGCACCAGCATCTGCACCCAGCTGCGCTTGCTCGAGATATACTTCTTCAGGAACATCGCAAACAGTTGATTCCACGCGAGACTGGAACCGTCCAACAGTGGCTGGGTGTCGCTGGACCCGTTTACTGTCACCGTCGACGCACCGCTCAGCCCATTACCGTGGCTCACTTCCGTATCGATCACGGTTCCCGACTTTTGGTCCAACGCGTACGAGTCACTACCGACACGCAGAAACACTTCCTCCATCGTGGTCAGCGAAATGCCGTAGCTGGTCAGCCCGCACTGTTCCACATTGTCCTCTAAGTCGCGCAGCAGGTCCTGAAACACGGCCGTATAGTTCTCGTTCAGCACGTACGACAACTCCGAGCCGATGTCGGTGTCGATGTCGATGTTGGGGATGTGCTTCCGCAGCATACCGGTAAGGCGGCCCCGGTCACAGTTGGCGCCCTTCACGCAGATCAGCCGATAGCCCACCCCGAATCGCTTCTTCAGGAAGAACGAAGAACCGGCCGCTTTCAGTTCACCCTCGGCCATGATCGCAATCCGGTCCCCCAGGATGTCCGCCTCGTCCATGAAATGCGTCGACAGCAGGATCGTACGGCCTTGCTTCTCTTTGATCAGCAAATCCCACAGGGCGCGCCGGGCCGACGGGTCCATACCGGAAGTGGGTTCGTCACAGAGTACCACCTTCGACCCACCGCACAGAGCGATGCCGACCGAGAGCTTCCGCTTCATGCCACCGGACAGCGTTTGCGACTGTTTGTTGAGCTTGTCCTCCAGCTCCAGCAGCTGGACGTAGTGGCGAATCTCGTCCTTGATCTTCGACCGTGGCACACCCTTTAGGCGAGCGAAAAACTCGATATGCTCCGCCACAGTCATCTCGTTGAACAGTACGTTGTGCTGCGGACACAGCCCAAGCGATCCTCGCACCGCGTCAATGTTGTTGCGGATATCGAACCCATTGACCAAAGCCGTACCGGACGAGGGTGAAAACATGCCGGTTAGCATCGACATCGTTGTCGTTTTACCTGCTCCGTTGTGGCCGAGCAGTACCGTGATCTGGTCTTCGTACATGTTAAGATCCAGTCCCTGGACGGCCACCTTTTTCTTCGTAAACTGTTTCCGCAGCTTCCGGATTTGGATACCCGCGTGCTTGTTGTCCGGTTCGCGCTCCACGTTCGGTGTCTCCTCGCTGTGATCGATGCCTTCCTTGGGAACGTCGAGCGACTGCTGGGAGTCCTTGCACCAGAACTGTTTCGTCACCGGGAAGTACCACGGCTCGGCGATTCCGAAGTCACCGGGGAACACCTTCTCCACATACAGTGCGATCACCAGATAGATGAGGGCGTCCACCAGCAGCATTACCATCGTGTGCCCGACGGAAAAGTCGTCATCGACGGACACCGGGTCGAACAGGTTGGACCACCGCAGCCCGGTCGCCGTGCCCTCGTGGCGCATCATCAGCATGAAACCGAACGACATCGCGGAGTTCGAGAACAGGCAGAGCGCCAGTTTGGCCCCCACCGCCATATCGTCGTAGTTCGAGAACGCGATGTTGTACGGCACGATCAAAATGAACCACAGCAAACCGGCGATACCGGCCGCAATGTTGGCCTTGGAGAAGAACGTGCTCACCATAAAGCAGAAGCAGATCGTGGTGATGCTGAACACGAACAGATAGAACCACACCACCGTCCACTGGGCGTACTCGAAGATCGCCAGATCGGTGTTGGTAGTGAGTGTCACGCACAGTAGTACCACGATCAGCGAGATCGATACGATCAGCAGCACCAGACACTTGACGAACCACGCCGACCAGTGCAGCCAGCTCGGCAGTCCCATGATCTTCATTGCCTCCTTCAACTGTTTTTCCTTCTCCACCGTGATGTACTTGACCGTGTTGATGGCGGTGTAGAAAAACGCGATTACTATGATCAGCGGAAGCAGATTTTCGAAGCCCGTCAGCAGCGGATCGCTGTAGTACGGGGGATACGGGAAGCGCTAAAAAGGAAGCCATAAACGCCAGGTCTAGTTAGTTCCGTAATCTGTCTTCGAGAAGAAATACTATCATCGGCTTACATTCAAATAAATGTCCGGCAGCTGGATGGTGGGATCGCGCTCGAGAATGATGGCCCGCGATACGGCGCTTTGGACGGCGATGAAGGACTCGTTGTAGTAGTTCGCCGGATAGCCACCATCGTCCCGCTCGCGCTCACGGGCACCGGCAATCTGGAATGCCGGAAACATCAGTTCCGTTGCCCAGTTTGCCCAGAACGCCGTGAAGTCATCCTGCAGGGTGCGCATCTCGCCCGGGAACCGCAACGAAACGGTCACGTTGTCCGGTAAAGTGGTGGCCGTGCGGTAGCTGTCGGGGAACTCGACGCCCGCCAGCGAGTAGTTCAGGCGGAAGAAATCCTCCATCCGCTGACCCGTCTCGAACCCGACCAGATCGAGCGGTTCAAGGATTTGCTCAACCGCTCGGTTCATGATGCGTTCCGTCAACGGCGATTGTGGACTGTACGCCAGCACGAACGTTATCGGTGGCGTGATATCGGGGTTGGCTGCTGGCCTGTCGAGGAGAAACGCGGAAACGCGGTCATATAGAACCCTTTCGACGGCTTATCTCGGAGGCGCAACTTACATCATATGCCGCACGGTGTTCATTTCAAGTGGATTCCATTGGGTTGGCTCGTCGTAAATGTCCGCATCTACGAGACCGCGGACTACGATCAGCACGGCACACGCGATGGCCGGAATTAAGATCTCGAACGCTGTCTGCACGTAGTGGCGCTTCTGAATAATCCAGTTCTTCCACAGCAACAGCAGAAACTTATCCAAGCTGGAGGTGGCCATTGTTGGTGGCCCTAGTCTGAATGTACGGAAACCCCGATTCACAATTAGAGTTGATCTTCCGTCAACAATGTTTCTGAGTTGGCGAATTTTAATCGCGACGAGAGATTGAGTCAGTCCTAGACTTTCATTCAAACAGCGGATCGGCGACCAGTTACATTCGTTATCAGCTAACAATAAATTCGCCTACAATCGCCAATAAGCGGACGCGACTCCCACCGCTAATCTATAATCATCAAGGCCAAAGCCAAAGGGTTTGAAAGGTGGCAAAGTAATACTGAATCGGGTGCCAAAGCCGAATACTACAATGCTAGCATTACATTGTGAGTTGTCCAATAATGAGTCCATTACCAGTTCACGCACTTTTGCCCAAGTTTCTAAAATGAGGCTCCTTCTGGGCAACTATTATGTTTAGTTACTATCGCCCTGTGCAGCCCCTTTCCCGCCTCATGCTAAGGGGCCTGAGTCATTGTAAAAGATGTCGCCGAAAAATACCAATAACTTAAACATATGTTAATTGATAGTGACACACACACACACACATCTAGTACCAAACAACGCAACCGCCAAAAACATCTAACCCCACGAAAAAGCGCTACTTGTGGCAATGTTGTGGTCCCAACTTGTAGAGAACTTATCTACCGCACTGTGTATAATCCCTTGATCCTTATTGGTTGTCAATCATGTGATAGGAACGTATGCGGCGTCATTATCGATTGTTTCACATGGTTGGTCACATTCACTGCCCCTATAAGCCGATCATTAACCAGTCACTTTAAGGAGTTTAGCACCTAAAATATAGTGTGTGCTGTACGGTACGAATTCCTTTGGAGTCGCTTTAATAGATGAATATCACTTTCCAAATAAAACCTTGAATGCTGCTAATTTTTCACCGCCAAAAACACTAGAAACACTAGGTCAAGTTCGCTAACCTTTCAAGTATTCTTGTTCGACGCCTTACTTACTGTGAACTCCTGCACCCGAATAGGAGACCTGAACCTGATGGGACCGACGCGCACCTGGTGGACTTTCTGCGAACAGTACCGACAACGACTCAGATGGAACCGTTCTCACTAGCCGGCTTTTATAGAAAACCACCAAAATTCGTGTGCCCGTAATATCAACCAATTCATCCACCGATAACCACAGCTATCGAAAGGCAATTATGGCCCAACCGTTCCCGGGTGACCCGATGAGATATTGATTATCTGTGTCCTATGATCAACACGCATAATTCCGGCCCACAATGACTTTTGGTTTTCCGGACACGTCATTGGCAGTGTGTGCCGTATTTCCTTCCGTCCTTCTCAACATTTTCGGAGGTGTGCTTAGTGGACGAAGATAACTTCGATCTTGGCTCGACTCGCCAGAGAAAAGCGTATACGATCTGCCTGGACGACACAATTGATCTGATATCAATTTACAACGCACGTGAAACTGTAGGGAGCAATGTGACTCACGCATTACGTCTACCATCATGCGCCTATTGTTAATTGCCTTGCGAAGTAGTGACGTTGGCGTGTTCTCCTGATAAGAACTTACAGTTGGGCTACGCGTGATGCTTTGATCTGCGGCGTACTCTCTTCATGAATCAATGATGCTATTGGATCAGTATCTGCAGACTGATCGCTTGGGGTTAAACCAGAATTTGAGCATGGAATCTGTTCTGATGTGACATGTTGGATGAAATGAGTGGAAATGGGCCAATTGTTGGCTCTTTGGTTATGTTTTCATGCAAATATGATCACTATTTGTAGTCCTCAGGACTAAATAATGCAATTTGAAGCTCTAAATATTTATGCTTACAGATCGATTCAAATAATTTATATCAGTGCTTGAAACATTTTCATAAAACGACCGAGGTCAAAAACAAACTACGAATATCCTATCACCTTGTTCGGTGTGCGCCAGTAAACAATGGCCAAAGGGTAAACATGGGATAATGTCATCATTGCAAACTCGGCCACTCGGCGCCTGAAGAGACTTTCGCTTTCACCCTGAGACCATCGCGAGCCATCGCAACCTATTGGTTGTCTCTTTCAATGACAAACGACCATAAATTCCCGGCTGCGGCCGTATGTGCGCGTGTTGCCTGAGCCGCGAAGTGGTGCTCGGAATTGTTGAGGAAGGTTAAACCGGTTCTGGAAGTCTGGCGGTCAGTATGTCAGTCCGTGTTGCAGCACTACGACTCCTGGCTGACGCGCCATCACAACCAAAAACTGTGGATATGATCAGTTATGAGCGTTGAGAGGCGCTTTAATCGTAGGTCAACTTCTGTGCTTCTTATATCACTCCCATTCCGGGGTGGATCTTTCTATGAAAAGAAACAATTTTAATTATTATCCTTTTACATTCAAATCATATGCGTACCACAAAATCTTCGCAATTTTTATTTTATTACAATGACAATTGATGACCAGGTGTTTACGAAACACAAGAATAATGAAAATGTTTTAATGGGTGTTGTATAAAATCTATCGCGCGTTAGTCTGCCATTACTTTGTTCTAATTCACTGTGATTGGAATGATAGACACTAACACGTTAGTCGGATTTCAATCGTTGCTTTATTTACATTTTACCGCCTCTAAAACACCTATCGACTCTAATCGCCCAAAACCGATTTTAACTCAGGGGAAAAACAGGTTCGAACTGTTCAGAATTGAGAATATGGCCATCACAGTGATTTACTACTTCGTGTCCTGCGTTGCTTTTCTCTTCAATGATTTTTTTACCTAAACTAGATAAGAAATTTATTACACCAGCAGTAGCAACCTAAAAACAATACCACTGCTAACACAATGGGCGACAGAGTAAGGCGTTAGAAATGTCTACGATCTAAAACAGTTGAATCACTAGGATGGTGATGGAGATAAGAATTCTCAAAATACACACAGTCTCGTCTGTCGGCAAACATGTTAGAGTACTAAGTCTCCAGGAGATGCGCCAATTACCTGATGGTAATGATGATGGATGATAATTGTTAGCTTTTAGCAAGTGACTCTCGCAGCTGCGTTGGTTATCTATTTTCTCAGCTCAACTCTTTTGTAATGGGAGCCGCATTTTTGTCCTCATTTGGACCAATCCATACTCACTAAAAAACCATTAAGAAAGGCTTGAGACTTAAGCGTACACTCAATACAATCTAGTGCAGTGGATAAACCATATCGTGTTTAGAATAATTCTTCAAGTATGGCTATAAAGCAGCGGGCTACACGGTGCCCAATGTCATCATATCGTATCCACCCAAGAACCACCTATCTTCATGGAGCTCAGGTTCATGTTTCAGTGGAAGCCTTACATACCTAGAAAGCTCCCATCATCGGGGAATTTTATAGATACAAGATTGCACGCCCACCAGCGGGCTCCAAACGCTTAGTGCACCTTCTTGCCGCACCGTTCCCTACCCGCAGACCACGATACGAGGCGCGGCGAGTACGGCGAAAGAAGTTGTGTAAATAAATTGTTTACTCAAACCCCCAGCACCCTGCATATTTGGAAACTTTTTCGAATCGATTCTATATAAGTTCCGCAGGCCCAGGAACTGCACGACTACGACACCGAGCTACCATTAGGTGTTGCATGACTGGGGCTGTTTTCAATAAAAACTTCACCGAATCACATTTCACGCACTACAGATGTGGCGTCATTAGGGGGCGCTTTAGTCAAAATACCAATTAGACTGAATCCGTCGCAACACAAACTTTTCCCACTTCTCGGTATGCTCACCGCGTAACGTATTCGAATAGAGGTAGTGCCGCGGCCCCGGAAAACTCTACACTCCACAAATATTTGAAATTCAAAAGCTTCACATCTGATAGGAAGTGAAAGAAATGGTAAGGTAAGTTACGTAGATTGGAGGCAGCCAATCGCTTCCTGCCACGGCCGTTATGCTTTCGTTGTTCGAATTCCCAGCATACCGCGCGGTGGGCGCACGTTTGTTCAATTTCTGAACTTGTGTCTAAGATCATCATAATCCGACGGGGTTAGAATCACCCTCGGACGACGACGTGTGGTCGCGTCATTATCGTCGCATCGTAATGGGTTGCGACTTGGTGTTGGGCCAACACCTCGCCCGGATCGGGGCGATCCGGTTGGCCGTCCATCACCAGCCAGCGCGTAAGCCGTTTCCCCCGCCACTTTAAACGCATGTCACGGCGTAAACCACACAAGGTCCGACCGCAGTTCGCTGTGTGTAGCGAGTGTTATTGAAAATTAATTTTCCACCTTTATTATGGTGCGGCCACCGGGCTTGAGCTTTCAGTTAACCGCCAACCGTCGTGCTTGACGAACGTCCGTCGTTGTTGTCGTCGTCAATCGTCGTCGTGATCACCGTTCGTTCGTCGTCGTTGTTGTGTTGTGTTTTCCACCGCGAGTGCACACCGCTGTGTGAGTGTTGGGATCTATCGATCATCTCGAACAGTATCATCATCACCGATCGATAGTTGTGCACACGCACGCAGAAACGGCTGGCGAATGCACTTTGGTGTGTGCGATAGAACACTCATCTCTCTGTACGTGCAGCTCGACTAACCCTTGCCATCCGGATTCCCGATGGCGGCGGCCAGGCCGTGAAGCGAACGAAAAACCCTATACCGCACACTCCATTCGTTAGTCCCGTGGCATCGCGCGAACGGAATCTACTTTCACCCTACACACGCCGCGCCCAGCCCTGAACCGGAAGATCTTTCGCCCGCGTGAGGGTGCCCGAAAAAAGTGCGTCTCATCAACCGTGACCTGCGCGAAGGTCCGCTAATGAGGTTTTTTGGGGCACAAAGATAAGGCGTGTTGATCGTTAGTGGCGAGTTTTAGTGCAAAGCCCCCAAAACAATCCAAACTAGTTGCCGAAGTGCTGGTCGCTGTGTGCGTAACCATAGCAACGTCGAACGGAGCGCGATCATCTCCGTTGTCCGTCGTGCGATCGCAACCCGATAACAGCAGACCGGTGAGAGCGTATCCGAAGATAAGCTTTTTGCATACATCGCGCCGTCTCGGTGAGAGAAAGTCAGAGTGAGAGTGAGAGAGAACAGTCAAATCTTGGAGCAATTATCGTTGTGCCGGCGTTCGTTGCACTCGGCGCGCTCCATTGTGCGACCTAGTACCCGCTTACGACCTTTACCTATTGCTTGTATGTGTGATCATCCCGGCGTAGTATCCCGGCTGGCTGATAAGAGTGCGATCGACTACAGACTGACGCTCCGACCGGCATCCAGTGCGAAAAAGTGCATTTTCCACCGATAAGATACACAGGCGCAGGCAAGATGGTTTCGACGCGCTTCGAAGTTAATAGCACACCGGTAATTACTGCCTCCGTCGTATTAGTTGTAATCGGTTCCGTTTACAGTAAATATTGTCACGCGGCGTCACGGCGACCACCATCTTTTTTTTAATGGGCTCAAAGTGCGGCACCGAGTGAGTTAGACACCCGGTCGCTTAAACACCGACCGAAGCCTAATCAAGAGTTGACCGATTAGTGTAAGGCCACGAAAAAAAATAATGCACTTTTCCACAGTTTTGAACGGCCAAAGCAAATACAGCGAATAGCTTACGTGGCGCGCTTCCATTTTTACCTCTAATTTATCATTTCGTTGCATCTTAGTGGATCAAGGAGGTTAGGTCCGGTGTGTGCGTGCTTTTTTCGGTAGGCTTCCAATTATGCCCTTCAGCGCGAACATCTCCATTTTTTGCAACCCCAAAAGACACGGCTATTTCACGGCTCAGTGAAGGAGGTAATTGTAAACCTCAACTTGATTGTTGGCCACTTTGCTTTGCCGACAAAAGAGTCCGACCGCTCTCTCTCTATCTCTTTTTCTAGCTGTGATCGTGTTTTGGAACGCCATAACTAGTTGTGCACACACAGAGAAAAAGATAAAGCTTGCTGTTATTATCGCAAACGAAACTAGTAAAAACTAGCCGTTAAAAATGTTCGATAACATCCGGTTTACGAATTGCAGCAAAAACCCCACGCCTTCATAATAAAAAGGTCCCGCGAAGGGAGGATGTCAATTAAAAGCGCCAACGAACAGCTCTGACAATCACGGAATGGCTCCCTCTCCCCCAAACGATCACGGACTAGTGATCCTCGGAACTATTCCGCGCTCATTGGGTATGCATCGCGCGTGCATTCAAATTCCGATTCCTATTAACCCTCGCGCGTCCAATGTAAACAAGTTTTTATTTATTTCTTATCAATCCCACGACGAATATCGGTCCGCTTGACCAAGTTACTTTGGCTCTCCGTTTACGGACCGTGGCCGTGAGAAATGGCGAAGAAATGGAGTCGTCCTTCGGGCAAAGTTGTCATGAACTATGGATTCACCCACGCACCAACTCCGGTCCGGTCGAATATTTTTTTTTTTTTCACAAAACGCATCCTGACAAGATCGCGCTTCTTTCCTTTTCCAGCAATCACCAACGCACTCACCACAAGAATTCAATTTGGACACGAGTCTCCATGCACCAGGCACAGCCGACTAATCGAATCACAAACCGTGCAGCATAACAAACCTGACCATGAACTCCATGATCGTTTGGGTCTGTGAATGATGCGCACTGATCTTCAACATCGCTGTACATCTTAATACCAGCCAGGGCTCGTGGCTGGTGCCGTCATCGTGCCACCGCGTTGGCCCAAGCCTGGTGGGCTGGCGCACTCGCGTAACATTGACCCGCTTTTACTCTCGCCGCGAGACGATCGAACGTAGCTGCAAATTTCGTTACGGGCCGTTTCACATCGCGCGGCTGTTTGCGGTGGTGGTGGCCCGTCAACCTTTGGACAAGCCACCGAGAAGCTGATTTTTACCCCTCACAATTATTGCCTTTTAGTGTGTCCCGATCAGGAGCAGGTGATGCTGTTTTTTTTGTTATTTCCCGCCACCATTTGGTGTGGTGGTTGATCGCTTACGTACGTCATCGGCGTAAGCGATTTGTAGGTCAATCGGTTAGGCGCAAAAAACGAAACGAAATCATACCGAAACAGACCCCCGGGCCGAAATGTCCATACCCGTCCGTGTATTGCATAATGAATAGCCGACGGACCTTCCGGAGGCTTGGCACCTTCGTTGCAGCGGCGTGCAGTTGCAAGCCAGCCCCGACTGACTGCAACCTAGCTCTCTGCCAGTGATGAATGTAAATTAGCATTCGCATTCGAGATAATGCCACAAACAGCCCGGTGAACCGGCGTACGATTGAAACGAAGGTGCTGTTGGAAAAATCAATACGGCCAGACTGGTGACATTTTCACAGTACGAAACGCACGCTGCGGAGCCGTTTTCACGGTTTTCAGAGCTAGCTGGTGCTGGGGTGACCATGGTGGTGCTTATGTTTACGTTTTTTTGTTTAACGTTACATACAGAAAACATACCAACCAAAAAAATAACATTTGTTCGCTTGGTCACCCTGGCATTGGCCTTTTTGGTGCGGGACCCTGGACCGAATTGGGCCTCTGGCTGTTTTTGGCGCTACCACAACGTGCAAGGTAATCAAAAATTAATTCCGCCTCTGCTTATAGAGCGCACTCCAGGGTCCCACTAAGCGGCCACCGACGAACCGTTTTCCATTAGGCAGAAGACAACCATCTAACAATCTCCGTCTGAGGTGGGGAGTGAGCGTAGCGGAATTCCCTCAATAAAGGAAACGTTAGCTACTTCTGCCGCATGAAGCTTCCTCCATTATGTTGCACCCTTTGGACGTTCCACTCGTCGGAATCTCCCTTTCGCTGGCATGCGACAATGTGCAGAAACAAAATTCTATCAGACACCAACCGTGGGCGGGGTGGCGAAGAAAAACTAAAACACCGACCGACTACCGTTATCGTGACACACAGACATATGAAAGTGGCACGTGTTTGCCGAGAACCGATACCAGAAGTCCCTTTTCGCGGCATAGGTAGGAGCGTACACGAAAAAATGTAGAAATGCGCCAAACATTGTGATGCGGGACGCGTTTCGCGCAGAGATATCTTCCTCGACCGTGGTGCGATTGCGTACGGGTTGATAGGGAAAACATACGTGCAACGTGTCCGTTGTCCTGCCTTCGCCTGGTTATGGCACTCACCTTTTTGTTTGTAAATGTTGTAAAACGATACTGGCAGCTTATCAGAAGTTGAAGTATTTACATGTTTTCATCACTTTTTCTCCCTCTATCTCTTCATTCCTCCTCAGCCCGTGCGATATCCGCGATCAATATTTTTCATCATCAGCAACGAGTTCAGCGAGAGGTTCAACTACTATGGCATGCGAAGTGAGTAACCTAGCCACCGAGCCAGTGCTGCAGTAAGCCACTAACAAACCTCTTTCGATCGTTGCAGCCGTGTTGGCCCTCTACCTTACGCAGCGGTTGGCCTACAGCGCGGACACAGCCACCGTGATCTATCACATCTTCACCAGCCTGGCGTACTTCTTCCCGATGATGGGCGCCATTCTGGCCGACAGCTGGCTCGGCAAGTTTAAGACCATCCTCTACCTGTCGATCGTGTACTGCGCCGGAAGCACGCTGATCGCCCTCGGTGCCATCCCTCCGCTGCAACTTCCCGCGACGTGAGCTCACCCGGAACCACTGACCCCCTGGTGGCGGCATGCTAATCGATTCCTCTTTCCCCTCCGCCCGCTCCAGCTCAATGACCGTGCTGGGGCTACTGTTCATAGCAGTCGGTTCCGGTGGCATCAAACCGTGCGTGTCCGCGTTCGGTGGCGATCAGTTCAAGCTTCCCGAGCAGGCCGCGCAGTTGGCCAAGTTTTTCTCGCTCTTCTACTTCGCCATCAATGCGGGATCGCTGATCTCCACCACGCTGACACCGATCCTGCGCGAAGACGTCCACTGCTTCGGCGATGCGAACTGCTTCTCGCTGGCCTTCGGTGTACCGGCCGCGCTGATGATCCTGTCGATCGCGATCTTTGTGTGCGGACGTGCGATGTACACGATCAAAAAACCGTCCGGCAACATGATCGTGCTGGTTTTCAAGTGCATCACCAATGCGCTGTCGGTGCGGTCGGAGGAGAAGACCTCGGCTAGCCCGCGCGAGCACTGGTTGGACTACGCTGAAGCGAAGTACGGCAAGGGAATCGTGGGCGACATTAAGTCGCTGCTGAAAATTCTCATCCTCTACATACCGCTGCCCGTCTTCTGGGCGCTGTTCGATCAGCAAGGCTCCCGGTGGACGTTCCAGGCGACGCGCATGAACGGAGAGCTGGGCGGTTTCACCATCAAGCCCGACCAGATGCAGGTCATCAACCGCTGCTCATCCTAGCGTTCATCCCGGTGTTCGAGAGCGTAGTCTATCCGGGGTTATCAAAGATTGGCATTCGTCGGCCACTGCAGAAACTCTCCTTCGGTGGAGTGTTGGCCGGTGCCGCCTTCGTACTGTCCGGGTTCGTTGAGATCGCTCTCGATCGCACCAATGCCGTATTGCCGGCACCACACGAAGCCCAGCTCCGCGTTTTCAATGGACTACCGTGCGACTATCGGTTCCACAGCGACATGCAGAATCTGACCAGCTTTAGCGTGCCCTCGCGAGGTGTCTTCGAGGCGCTCCACCTCCAGCCAGGAACCATCGCCTCCAACGTGACGTTTCAGTTTCGGGCCGAAACGGGTGAAATCAGTTGTGTGCGACAAAATGCGAGCGAAGTGAGCGGTGCATTCCGGTTGCAACCGGGTCAAGCGACCAGCTACTTCCTCGGGTGGAAGGGTGGCCAAATCGAGGTGCTAGAGTTTGCCGATACGGCCGAAAAGGACCGAAATGGGATGCCCCGCGTTCGGCTGCTGGCTAATGTAAAAACGGCCAAGTATGTGGTACTGCGCCACGCCACAATCGGTGATCTCAGCTACAACATGTCGCTCAATCAGCACGATCCGCTCACCGTCAGCGATGGAGAGTACGGTGTTTATGTCGGGAATCGTCAAATCTCCACCGTGAAGCTAGGTGTCGGAGGCGTCTACACGCTGCTACTGGATGAAGTTTTGGAGAACGAATTCGTGAGTATTTTCTTGAGATTCGCTTGGCGAATTTTCAGTGAATCGAGCTCGAACTCATTTTGATCGGGTTATCGTTCGTTTCAGAATCTTCAAAAACACACGATCACTCCGTCTAACTCGGTCCACATGCTCTGGCTGGTGCCGCAGTACGTCGTCATTACTGCCGGTGAGGTGATGTTCTCGATTACCGGTCTAGAGTTTTCGTACTCGCAGGCACCGGAAAGCATGAAATCGGTCATCCAGGCATTCTGGCTGCTCACGGTCGCCATCGGCAACATGCTGGTGGTGTTTATCGCCGAGGCCAAGTTCGTCCAGTCACAGGCGCTCGAGTTTTTCCTGTTCGCCGCGCTCATGTTCCTCGACATGGGACTCTTTATGGTGCTGGCAATGCGCTACCGTTACTCGGACCCGCCGGTCGAGTCCATCGAGGTGGAAGAGAGCGGCAAAAAGGATCCACTGGACATGCCGCCGTGTGCCATGCCGGAAAAGGCGGGCACAACAACGTACACCAACGAAGCATTCCGGGAAGACTGAATGGGCGGCCGGGGCCCCTAGGAAACTGTTCAGAAATGAACCATCCTTTCTGTATTTCCATTCTCGCAACACACACCGTGGTACGATGTATCTACGATGTGCGGATCGTAGGAAGCGTGTTGATCAGTTCGTGGATCGGCGATCAATTGTTAAGATGTATTATTTTTTCCCCCGCCCGTCGCTTTACTGGCGCTGTAAGATAATATATATTTTTGTAATAAATAGTTTTTCGTGATAAAAGGTCTTTTTTGTGTTTAAAAGGGACAAAATCGTGCTAATCGATGCGCCGAATCGAACTGTTTATTTTTGTTGGCAACGGAAAGAGAGAATGATTTCAAACGAAACGTACGCAGCCAGCACACAAAGACCATATTTCCAGTGTTTCCATATTTCATGTTTCGTGAGACTTACGTCCGTGCGCTTATAAGAGGGTATGGACGTAAGACAAGGGTGTAGCCGAAATAGCTCAGTTGGGAGAGCGTTAGACTGAAGATCTAAAGGTCCCCGGTTCAATCCCGGGTTTCGGCAAATGAAAGATTTTTTTTCGTGGTGCTTATCGCATTTTTTAACAACCTTTTTCCAATAGACTTATTGTTATGTTTTCGCAAAGAATGTTGTCTTATGAAAGTTCCAGCGTTTTTAAGACACACAAGACAATGACTATTACTCCGAGAAGACGAAGTATTGTGTCCGTAAAGAAAACTGGGGGACCACACGAAGCGTAAAACCTTGCGTAAAATTAGTTTATATTGTCAAATAGTTTATGTTTCGTGTGGGAGGCTCAAAATATAAAAAAGTGGTTACCGAAATGTCACACATATTAGGCCACGCGTCCAGGTTGACCACGAAAGTTCTGTGAGGAGCTTGGTGAGCGTCAAAAGCGGCGCAGATTAAGTGAAATTGAAAATGCGTTTAAACTCAAAATGCGACTAACTGACTTTTTGTTTTTGAATGGCAATGTAATGTTGAATGTTGAATGTAACTTAATGTGTTTTTTCAACGTGAGCCAATTGCCATAGCTAGATCGTGGTGGAAAATGGACAAAGTTGAAAGCATCCTTATTTATTTATTTCAGCAGTTGCTTATCTCGGTAAGTAAATTTAAGCATCGTGAAACATTTCTCGATAAATATTTACTTATAAACAGTGAAAGTGCACCGCATTTGTTTACATTTTTAGCCATTGAATGCAGCAACGCAACGATAGCGATCCAATTCGAATTCAAAGTCAGGTTCAAAGTAAGGATGGGTCTGTCAGAAAATCAGAGAAAAAAATGGCAAATGTCAAAAATTCGCGAGAATAGGTTAACGGTTCGATTGCTAGAGATAAGGTAAAAACAGCAGTTCTTCGCGAGTCCGGTCAGAGTCTTTCGCCTTTTCACAGTTCACAGTGAATTTCAAGCTCAAAGTCTATAAAAAAGATAATAACAAGTTCACAGTGCTTCGAGTCCGGCCTTTTCGAGCCCTCAACATTCAATTGTAGACGCTGCTGTTTCTCTCTCTCGCCCCGCTCTCCGCTCTTCGTTTCGTGTTCGGGATTTTCGTAGGTTGACTCGGATTTGTTCGGGATTTTCGTATGTTGACTCGGGTGTTAGGTTCGTCATCGAAGTTTGGTTCGTAGTGTCTTAGTTAGGTTCAAAAATCGGTCGAATTCATAAAAAAACATTCAACATTTTGACGTTTCGTGTTTTGATATTTCGTGTAGGACAAATTAGCAAAAACCCATTGGTACATTAAGATGAAAGAAGCTTCAAGCTCAAAATCTCTATGATAAAGATAATAACAACAACAAAAATTAAGCGTGCGGGTTCGTAATTCGTAATTCGTCGTTCGGTTTTGAATGTGTTGAGGGCGATTTAAAAACGGTGTATTCAGAACCATTTCACGGTAAAGGTATACGCGTGTTTTCGGTTAAAGTATTCGGACGTGTTTTCCGGTTCAGATTATCTATTTATGGAAAAGCACAATAGTGTGGTGTGTGGTTGACCGATTGTTGGTGGTGAAGCAAAATCTGCCCCATTAGCTTTTCCGTCCGGCACCGTTAGTACACCTGTTACGGGTGCGTTTTCGTTCACCGCGGTGCTGTTGCTCCGGTTCACGCTCCGGCGTTGTGTGGCGCGACCTTTAACCCTTCCGAAGGACGGCCAACGGTTCCGCCACGGGGCAGCGCTCTTCTTCGGCCACTTTCTTGGGGTGGAATCTAAAAATATTTTTTCCTCGCGGCCGTCGTCGTTGAACCACCCACCGTTGTTTAGGGCGCTTGTGACGTGGAGCGGAGTGAATAGTGAATTGTTGTTTCCGCCGATCGTGTGGCGCTTCTGCCCACCTGGGTACACCTGGGGTGGCCAGGGGACGTCGAATTAACATGTCGAACAACTGACCGGCGGCATCATTACGTTGCAATCCGTTGTTGGCCATTACCGTATCAAACCGGCGCGCCTCGTATCTGATCCCAATATCTACGACACCCTTTTCTTCCCCTGCCGACCGACCGCAGGGCCCCGAGGGCATGAAGATTTACGTACCGCCCAGCGTGTGTGTGTGTGCCAGTGTGAAAATTGTGATCGGTGCCGCCGATAAGCCCCGTGGGCTCGGACTCTTCGTCGTCGTACAACTATAATTAAAACCAGTTGCAAGCCCGCCGACGACGTCGTCCGGTCCGGTGCGTGTGTGTGGTCGCCGCCGCGTGTGTCCGGAACATTGTGAACGTCAAATTGTATGCTCTTATCTCAACAATTACCACCGCCCCGGTGTCCGCTTGACAAATACCAGGGCAAATAGTGCCGTCGGCGGGTGTGCACATCGATCGGATCGCCTTCGGTTGTGGCCACAATTCCGCGGCCGATACTCGCGATCCATCTGGAAGAAGTAGAAGAAGAAAATCCAACTGTCCGGTCCACCGGGAAACGCACCGATCCAGAATGCCCGAGTTTTACAAGACCGAAATCAACAAAACGGAATGGGAGGTGCCGAGCAAGTACCAGATGCTGACGCCGGTCGGTAGCGGTGCTTACGGCCAGGTTTGGTACGTATCTTATCGCTTAACCTTCAACGGGGTTCGGGGATTCCTTCCGCGACTCCCAATCATTCCTCTTTTCTTGCAGACCACCGGACACCATTCTCGGGGTTTCTTGGCCAACGATTGGGGAACTGTAAAGAAGGAACACATTTAGGACCGCACGGGAGGGGAGATTAGTTTATTGTCCCCCCGCACACCCGGATCTGTTGCATAAAAACAGCTCACCCGTGGCGCGCCACGGATCATCGCTTCCGTGAGCGTTGTTTTGGTTTCGGAGAAGCGTTGGCTAACGCGTTGCTAGGAGAAGGTCAAATGTCACCACTCATCTTCCCACACACGCACACGCCGGATTGCCGCACCGGATGCTGCCTATCCCGGGATCGGATTGAATGAACGCACACGCACAGCTGCCCCGTGCTGACGTCGGCTGTCGGCGTCTCATTCAGGCCACCGTCGCTTTCCGACCGACTCTTTTTGGCGCGAGCGGGGGGCCGCACTCCCTCCGACAATCGCGCCCCGGGTTTTGTTTGCACAACAAACCGGTTTCGGCACCGCGCCGCAGGTTGACGGTGCTGGGAGCGGTATTATAATTCGGTTCCTATCCGATCGATGCGACGCAGTGCCAACTGCCAGCCACGGCAACTTCACACCAAAGTTCCACCTTTTCGGATGCAATGCCATGTGAAACATTAGAGGTTGTCGTTTGTTGAAAGGGAACCACTTTTCATGTTTTTATTTTGTGAGGTTTGTGACGTCATTGGATGCTGGGTTCAGTACCTGAGGAAACGTATCCCGAACTACATTCAGGTCACGAGTGAGGTCGTGCACCACTCCTTTCCGTGCTCTACCGGATCCCGACTCGCGGCTCCACAATAGATAGAAAAACCTACAAATTCTTTATCGAGCGCGTAATTGAAAGGAGCAAACGCGCTCGTTGATTGACCACAAAAAATCACACGAATGCACGTCTGGGCCAATCACGACGATTGTCACGATCACGATCGCATTCAAGTAGCGTACGTTTCGTACGAAACACACCCGAACAATTCGCGGCCTGAGCGCACGGTGTGGCGTTGTTGTTGAAGGGAGGCATCTTGCTCGTAACCTTGCAAATTGTCGATTGGGGCAAAAATTAACCCCCCCTCATTGCGCTGAGGTTGTCCTATTGATCCCCGCGCTCTAATGGTCTGAAACGGGAACGGCACCGACGACGATTGTTGGGTGATTGTTTTGAAATGTAGGCCGCAAAGCATGGCAGGAACAGTGTTGCAAATGCACCTCCGTCATTCGGAATAAATATGGTAGGAAAGAGGAGTTTTGCGAGCAAATGTGACGGACAGTTTTGCGGGTGCCGGATAAGATAAGATAAGGTGTGCACGACGAACGCCACTGGCACGACCGGTTCCGCGTTTGCACTGCTCTGCAGAGTGCGGGTTCGTGGAATACCGTGCATTACGCGGCCACAACAAACCGGTTTCGGCACCAGCGCAGGTTGACGGTGCTGGGAGCGGTATTGTTACGGAGCGGACCTAACGCGCGAAGGAGCGTGATCCGAAGTGATCTCGCGTTCACTTACCAGTTCTGATCTTTTTGCCAACGCCTTAAACCGTTTGTTAATCGACTCTTTTGGCCTGGGACGGACAGGGTAGATGGGTACTACTACCTGACAGTGGAGGCCTCGAGAGAAGACTGGTTTCCGACTATTAGAGTTCCGACGGAGTGGTGCAAACGATTGTAAGCAGTCAACATCCGGAGGGATCTCACTAGCGGGATCAAACGGTCCAAGAGTAAAAGACTTTAAGACCAGAGCGTTCCGTAGCCTAACGATATCTGAGTTTATTCAACAATTTCTTCGCTTTATATAGTGCGTTTTGTTATGATTAAACTATCCTTGTCTCTTTCTTTCGATGCGTCGCTTATCGTTACTGGTCGATGCTGGTCGACCTAATTTTTGGGTATATTTCCGGTCCCTTGCTGTGGCCATGCATCTCCTACGCTTATCTATCGTAATGTTTTCATTGCTCTTGCCTGCAATGTATTTTAAGATGAATGCTGGACCAGCGCGGTCCCTAGATAATTTTATGATGCAATCTGCACCCATGTTGTGGTCTCTGTTGATTCTGCTTTGTTTCTTTATGATTCTTAAGACCCATCGTTCGATCGAGTCGTATGTGTTGTGCCTAACGTTCTTACAATTCGTAGCTTATCTGTATTGCTTGTAACGCTAGGTTGGAAATCGTCGCGTTCTCAACATACCGGCCCTCGTAAAACAACCTGTTTTACAAGAAATTATTATGCGACGATAGTTTATATTTTAATTGATTTGGTTAATTTGATGAATGGTTCACATCAGTTAGTTTCGGGTAGA
The DNA here is from genome assembly GCF_943734635.1 of Anopheles cruzii. Taxonomy (NCBI): domain Eukaryota; kingdom Metazoa; phylum Arthropoda; class Insecta; order Diptera; family Culicidae; genus Anopheles; species Anopheles cruzii. The sequence goes on from NC_069144.1 coordinate 24,643,906, forward strand.
TACATGCTCCGATTCTAGTTATGTTGACGTTCCCTGTACGTGAATGTTATTGAATTTTGTTCCTTTTGGCTTGATTATTGACACTGCTTTGGAATTTCTTCTTCCCTATCGTATCCTGTTATATCGTGCACTCACTACTTTGGGCCGTCAATCCGTCTTGCATGCAGACACTGGCAGTGATTTTTTTGCATTTTACTAGTACTCTTTTCACTATTTGCCAAGATCTCTCTACGAGCTTATTCTCTGGGGTATTTCCCTCGGTAACGGTCCCTTTAATCCACTGGCCTTATTCGTTATTTGTTTCGGTTATTATTACTATGCCGCTTCTTGATTTGGTTCGGTTTTCAAATTCTGGTCGGGTCACATTCTCGTGGTAGGTGATGGAACAACGATGTACGGCAATGTTACGCTGACGGTGGTACCCACCGCCCGTCCGACGGTCTCAGTGTGATGTGTCCCGGATGATCGTCCTTACCTCTCTGGTCCTCGCCCGTGTTGTGCAGCCGCGATGGTTGCTGTAATCCCGGCGATGGCTGTTGCTGCTTCTGCAACGGCTTGAACAGCTTCGCGAGACACATCAGGAACGCGCCGATGTCCAGTTTCTCCATTTGCTCCAATCGGCCATCGCCTACTTCACCTTTCAAGTTTAGGTCACCGTTCTCCTTGATCTCGTACATTGTCGTGAGGGCACCGGTCGCTTCTTTATTGCCCTGCCGTCGTCCGCTAACACACCCAATCGTTTCGTTCTTCTCGTCTTCCGCTACAACGGCTGCCACCGATGGTTCAGCTTCGTGATTCACTTCCAACAATTCGTCACTATCAGTGGCCGCTGCACTCCTTTTCGCTGCTGCCGTGCTCCATTTTTTCCGGAAGCGATCCGAGTTATCGGAATCCGCTTGGTTGGACTCACTCTTATCATAGCTGTTCGACTTACAACGACTGTTTGTTCTATTCTTTTTCTTTATCTTTGGAGTCGGCGATATGGCCTGTCGTTCTCGTGCTGCTGCTACTGCTTTTTTGCGTACACGTTTTTGGCGCAACTGGTTCGACGCATTACTTTGGTCATCGTAACTACTCTTGGAGGATTGATGTTCTTCTGCCTCCTTGTCCGTGTTCAGTACCTGAGAATCATCGATCGGTTCGAACATTTGCCGCAACTCCGATGGCTCCTCACTGTTATCAAAATCATTGTCACGCTGTTTCACCGACCTCCAGCCCTTCGCATTACTTTCATCAAACTCCTGGCGAGCCTCTTCTTCGCGACGATTGCGTTTTTCTTCGTCGCGACGGCGCGCTTCTTCGACAGCATGCTGTTGACGGATCGCCTCCAACCGGCGGATGGTGTCTTCGGCCCGACGGATTGTGTCTTCCTCCAATCTGCGCAGTCGTTCCTTCTCGTTGAGATCGCGCTGCCGTTCGACATACTTTTGGGCCTTGGTGTTGATGTTTTCTTCCGGCTTCGGTTCGAGGTGTAGCGACTTGTGATGTTTTTTCGTACACCTGTTTATGCCGCGCATCTCTGCTTCCTTGCATTTGTTCTGACGGTTTGCGTCATGCCGGTTTGCATAGTTGCACTGATTCACGTGGTGCTGGGTCGAGTAGTTTCGCTGATTTGAGTTCGCAAAGTTCTGCTGAGGCCTTCGATACTCTGTCATGGCTTGAGTCACTCTGGCGAATGGTTTCAGCCATTCACATAAATCGAACAAGTTCTGAACGCCTATTTGATCCATTGAGTTCAACACATATTCCATCCGTTTAACTTGGATGGAATATGGCAGCTTTCGCACTAATTCGTCAACCATTCGGTGGTCACGGAGGTATTCTTCTCTCTCCATCAACATGATGTTACTTACTGTGTTCTCGAGCGTGTTCATCATGTCCATGATCACTGTCCTGGAATCTTTTCTAATCCTCTGCAGGTCACCCAACAGTTCTCTGTATACCAGCTCCGGCCGGCCATACATTTCGTGCAGCCGCTCGATTACTCGCGGTACATTTTCACAATCGAGCATTAGCTGTTGAACGTTTCTTAATGCCGGACCGTATAACGCCTGCTGCAATCGATTTAAGTTCTCTAGGTGAGAGAATTCTCCGGCGTGCGTCGTATCGTCGAAGGCCTTGCGGAAGTTTGGCCATTCTTTAGGGTTGCCTCCGAACTTAGGTAGGCTTATCAAGGCCTGCCTCTTAAAGTAGATGGTCCAGTTTGAACCTTCTGTTTCGCCGGCTTTGGTGCTAATGTTGGCTAGCGCCTTCGTCAACTCCTGTAGTTGTTTTTCCTGGTGCGCGCAGATTTGGGCCACTAGTTCCTCGGTTGAATCTTGTGGTATCCCAGTCGCTCGTCTCAAGCGAGTCAGTTCTTCTTGGATCGCGGCACATTTTACGCACAGGAAGGTTTCCTTGGATGCGGGCTTGCGACTAAGTTTGGCGCAGGATCGGTGGAACCTTCTGTTGCACTCCAAGCAATCGACCATGTACTCTTCCTCGTCGTCCGGGTCCTCGCACAACCTACAGCTGCTGTTCGGACTCTCTTTGCGCTCGAACGACATTGTCCCTTAGGTTCCTTCACTGGTTTTTTACTTCTCACTTTCTGAGCTTTGTCTTGGCCGGTTAGCCTCCGATGTAATGCATAACCGTTGTTGGTACATTTCAGTTTGCACCCCTTGTTGGCCTATTTCAACCACTCGTTGGATACTGCTTTGGCCTGTATCAGCCTAATCTTGATCACCGTCCGTGATCGTAATCAGTGTTTCCCTTTCGGAAACTAAATGCCGTTACGGCTTGTTTGGCCTATTTCAGCCACTCTTGATCACAGTCCGTGATCGTGAATCCACGTTTCCCTTTCGGAAACTAAACATGTGACACTTTGGCCTATTTCAGCCGTTCACTACTGTTCTTATGGCGACAGCACACCAACATGTGACAATTTGGCCTATTTCATCCCGTCACGAGCTGTTCTTATGGCGACAGCACACCAACGTGAATTCGTTCACTGAAATTGTAGACCGCGCACGAGAACTCTACAATTTCCTCTCTGGAGCCACCATTTGTTACGGAGCGGACCTAACGCGCGAAGGAGCGTGATCCGAAGTGATCTCGCGTTCACTTACCAGTTCTGATCTTTTTGCCAACGCCTTAAACCGTTTGTTAATCGACTCTTTTGGCCTGGGACGGACAGGGTAGATGGGTACTACTACCTGACAGTGGAGGCCTCGAGAGAAGACTGGTTTCCGACTATTAGAGTTCCGACGGAGTGGTGCAAACGATTGTAAGCAGTCAACATCCGGAGGGATCTCACTAGCGGGATCAAACGGTCCAAGAGTAAAAGACTTTAAGACCAGAGCGTTCCGTAGCCTAACGATATCTGAGTTTATTCAACAATTTCTTCGCTTTATATAGTGCGTTTTGTTATGATTAAACTATCCTTGTCTCTTTCTTTCGATGCGTCGCTTATCGTTACTGGTCGATGCTGGTCGACCTAATTTTTGGGTATATTTCCGGTCCCTTGCTGTGGCCATGCATCTCCTACGCTTATCTATCGTAATGTTTTCATTGCTCTTGCCTGCAATGTATTTTAAGATGAATGCTGGACCAGCGCGGTCCCTAGATAATTTTATGATGCAATCTGCACCCATGTTGTGGTCTCTGTGATTCTGCTTTGTTTCTTTATGATTCTTAAGACCCATCGTTCGATCGAGTCGTATGTGTTGTGCCTAACGTTCTTACAATTCGTAGCTTATCTGTATTGCTTGTAACGCTAGGTTGGAAATCGTCGCGTTCTCAACAGGTATTATAATTCGGTTCCTATCCGATCGATGCGACGCAGTGCCAACTGCCAGCCACGGCAACTTCACACCAAAGTTCCACCGTTTCGGATGCAATGCCATGTGAAACATTAGAGGTTGTCGTTTGTTGAAAGGGAACCACTTTTCATGTTTTTATTTTGTGAGGTTTGTGACGTCATTGGATGCTGGGTTCTGTTTCACGGGAAATAACATAGAAGCAACCTGAGGAAACGTATCCCGAACTACATTCAGGTCACGAGTGAGGTCGTGCACCACTCCTTTCCGTGCTCTACCGGATCCCGACTCGCGGCTCCACAATAGATAGAAAAACCTACAAATTCTTTATCGAGCGCGTAATTGAAAGGAGCAAACGCGCTCGTTGATTGACCACAAAAAATCACACGAATGCACGTCGGGGCCAATCACGACGATTGTCACGATCACGATCGCATTCAAGTAGCATACGTTTCGTACGAAACACACCCGAACAATTCGCGGCCTGAGCGCACGGTGTGGCGTTGTTGTTGAAGGGGGGCATCTTGCTCGTAACCTTGCAAATTGTCGATTGGGGCAAAAATTAACCCGAGGGGGGGCGCTGAGGTTGTCCTATTGATCCCCGCGCTCTAATGGTTTGAAACGGGAACGGCACCGACGACGATTGTTGGGTGATTGTTTTGAAATGTAGGCCGCAAAGCATGGCAGGAGCAGTGTTGCAAATGCACCTCCGTCATTCGGAATAAATATGGTAGGAAAGAGGAGTTTTGCGAGCAAATGTGACGGACAGTTTTGCGGGTGCCGGATAAGATAAGATAAGGTGTGCACGACGAACGCCACTGGCACGACCGGTTCCGCGTTTGCACCGCTCTGCAGAATGCGGGTTCGTGGAATACCTTGCATTACGCGGCCAAGATAATGTCTCCCATTTCCGCTGCTTCCGCCCATCGATGACGCCACGGAAGGCTGTGGAGGGCTGCGCAGCTATTGAAGGTTTTTTGCAGCACCATTTGAATGAGTCGAAGAGGATTCGATCTCGTAAAGGAACTGAAACCATCGTTGATCCGGTATAAACCGCAGTAGCTCAGGCAGATTGGTTTCTCGAAAGCACGTTATTCACTACTGAGCACATTGTCTATCAACAACATTTCGACCCTTTGGAAAATTTAGAAAATGACAAGCAAGAACACCAGAGAACACAGGATAACATACGGTAACTTATTCGAACGTTACTTGTCGGGCACTACAACCCCCGAGCGGTTCTCGTCTGTACAATAGACTCCATAGACTTATTATTAGCCTCTATGCTGTAATAAAATAGCCACAATTCCAATTTCACAATTAAACAGCCTACAGTCGAAGTTTGAAACAATATCAAACCAAAAATTCTTGTGATTTAACCCAGAACAAAGTTTAAAAACTTTCCAAATGACAAGCATCCAGTAATTGGCACAAATAAAATGGTGTTAACATTCAATTCACCGTCCGACCGGTTGCCATCCGGACGTTTAAGTCCTCTCCGCTTGTCTGTTTCCGAATGTACTTCTACTCCATTCATGGAAGGTGTTAAACGAGATTTGAAGTACGGCGGAAGCATCCCCCCCCCCCCCCGCGGTCACCCGATGTGCTTTGCTGATAATTTAATCGCAATTTATTTGCATGTTCAGGAAACGGTAAACAGCGATGTCATCGTGGTCCGGGAATGCTGATGTTTGTCAGTTGATAGCCCCCCACCGATAAGACAGAACCCACGATGCTCGGTAATACATGTTCCGCGCCAGTTGCAATTGCTAAATGGTTACAAACTGTAACACGGTGGCGTTTACAGTGCACCACCCCGTCTAACTTCGGATGATCAACAATCAAGATCGGATCTTTCTTGTGACCGCTCAATGTTATGTTGGGCGCAAGTGAATTGTGCATTATTGTGCCTGATTGATTGATTTAAATCAATCTTCGATACGCTGCACAGATTGTCGGATGACATATTGACAAAAATTGGATACAAAGACTTTCAGTTTGCAGCTCGCCACAATCGCAAACCCAAATCCAAGACTTTGTATTTGTGATTTGTTGTGGGTTTCAAGGCCAAACATTGTTGTTCCCCAGAACGGCTAAGTCACCTTCAAATAAAGCCGTCCCGGTACTAACAACACGATCGGTCGCTAGACCGATCTAGAATCTTGTTACCGAACCTTTCCGTCATCAGTTAAGGAATTCACGGGACCATTCTTAAACGTATAGACTCGGCATAATGTTCCTGTGCGCTAGTACTTTTCGATCCCAACCTACCTGCACCGCTATTGGAGGTAAAAAGTTGTTTCGAACAACATTTTGTACAATTGTCAATAGGCAAACAGTATCTGGTTTTCCTCTGTTTCGCTGTCGGTTTTTGTGCTCCATCCCCGATAAACAACTGTTGTGAAGGAACGACGCGGTTTGGCAAGGTGTGAATAATTAGCGGTTGGCCCACCGCGTTTCTGGTTCGTTTTACTTGACGAGCGAAGCAAAATCGTTCTTGCTTGCGATGGTCACGTTCCGGCGTCCTAGCCGACCAGAGCACACCAGCAGCTCGCCTCGAGACTCGATCGGGGAGCATACTTTATCTTTCTTGAATTGAATCTTCACGCGGAGCTCGCGCGCTTGGGTTACTAAAAATAAATCTCTCTCCGACCGCGACCGGACCGCGATTTCTCGTTTTGTTTATATCGTGTGCGCGGCAGGGGAGCACCCGGTTACCGGTAATAATATTGTGTGCAGTTCTTAAATCGTCCGCAGCAAAGGGACTACCGTGTCCGGCCCTTCGGTGGTCGGACACGCTTTTCCGGAAACACAGCGATCTCGGTAACCGATCCCGGGCCGGGCCGGGCCGGATCGTGGCCACGAGGGCGATGAGCGTCAGATAAATGTGTCTTCGCGCGGATCGTTACGAAGACGGGGTGCTCTCTGGGGTGCAAATTTAGTCGTTTAAGAAAACAAATGGTTACCGTCGGATGGATGCAATTACTTTTAACGAAGCAGCCCCGTCCGTTCGGTGGCCAATTCGACTGTGTCTGTACGTACCATTAGTGTCGCCTTTTTATCTTATCTCTACTGGCTCTACTGGTTGTACTTTGTTCCTGAAATTTAAGCAGAATTCATTCGTTTAATTTTTGTCATATTGTCCTCTGTGAAGCTGTAAGACTTTCGTTCTTTGGTACAATTTTTCAGACTTGCTATACCTTACTCTTAATTAGATCACGGACATTGCGCTCACTGTTCAAGGTATCACACATTCAAATCGTCTTAAAAGTAAAAGTTCAAAATCGTTTCCATTCTGTTCGACTTCTTTGATTTAATGGACAACCCCCTTGTTTTAAAAAAAAACCTTAGAGTGGCATTGGGATAAAAGAAATGTCTATTGGCAAGGTATCCAAAGCCGCCGAAGCCGTCCCCGAAGAGTTTTCCCCCTCAAGCGCCACCATAATACACGATCGACAGTTGCCTCCAACACCTCCTGTCACTACTAATTCGTCAAAATCGGTCCGTTCGTTTCAGCTCGGCCATGGACACGGAGCACAACGTGAAGGTGGCCATCAAGAAACTGGCCCGCCCGTTCCAGTCGGCGGTCCACGCCAAGCGGACCTACCGCGAGCTGCGCATGCTGAAGCACATGAACCACGAGAACATTATCGGGCTGCTGGACGTGTTCCATCCCGGCGGCAACACCCTGGAGTCCTTCCAGCAGGTTTACCTGGTCACACACCTGATGGGAGCCGACCTAAACAACATCATCCGCACCCAGCGCCTCTCGGACGAGCACGTCCAGTTCCTCGTCTACCAGATACTGCGCGGCCTGAAGTACATCCACAGTGCCGGTATCATACACCGGGTAGGTGCCCCCTCCGACCGGGCCATGAAACGTTTATGGCGCGCCATTAATCATCGGATCTTGCGTGTCGAATGACGGCGCCCTAAAACGGAGTAGTTTATGGCCACAACACCGCTCTATGTCGCTCTCTGTGTTGTGGCCCACGGGGGTGACAAGAAACGGTTCCTCGACAGCAGAAAACTACAGTTCCGACCTCACAAAAAATTCAACAAAATTCTGAAATTTGTTTAGGGTTTCGTTAGAAGTGTTTTACACGGACGCGGCGGAGACCTATGCCCTGTTTTTGTCACACACTGTAAAGTGCTCTACGGAGATTTGCTGGTTCCGTGGGCGTAATTTAAAAAATCGATTTAAATGGTCCGAAGTCACAACGACTTTTGGTCTCGTTCATTCATTCTGGCTCGCTCACTCTCTTTTAGGACCTGAAACCGTCCAACATTGCCGTGAACGAGGACTGCGAGCTGAAGATACTGGACTTTGGGCTAGCGCGCCCGACCGAGAACGAAATGACCGGCTACGTGGCGACCCGTTGGTACCGGGCCCCGGAAATTATGCTCAACTGGATGCACTACAACCAGACGGTGGACATCTGGTCGGTCGGCTGCATCATGGCGGAGCTGCTGACCAGCCGGACACTGTTCCCCGGCACGGACCGTATCCTTTTCCGACAATACATACGTGTGGGGGGTGGCAACGAGCGCCAGGCCAATCTATTGCCACACCTCGCTCACTATCGCACGTTGTACACCTATCTTGTGTGTGTGTGCTGCTTCCGTTTTCGTTTGCTTTCGGTGAGGGCATAACAACGATCTCCCGGTCCCTTTCCGCGCCGTAATATTGCTTTTTAGATATCGTTTGTCCGGCCAGTGGTTGCTTATGTAGGTGCCATTATTATCGCGCCCGACACCTTCTGGGGTCCCTTCACTAACATCTTGCTAACTCAACCCGCCACCACAACCTACGTCGCGTTCCGTTCTTGGTTTTTCGTAATTTTCTTTCACTCGCAACCAATCGATTCTACCGCGGGGCCCCGCTACCATTTCGCAACGCAACAAACCAACCCACCACCACATTTTTACAGACATCCATCAGCTAAACCTTATCATGGAGATACTCGGCACACCGAACGATGAGTTTATGGCGAAAATCTCCTCGGAAAGTGTGAGTAGCCCACTCTAGAGTGTATGTTATGTTCGTGGTTTTGTATTTCTTAGTTCGGGTTATCCGTTATCAACTGACTAACATTGTGTAGGTGCGTTCCCTTATCAAACTGTTTGTTGATCGTTTAGTTTCTTACACCTAAGATTAGGATAAGGCCGCAACTGCAAAGCGTCGAAACAAACGGTACACAATTTAAATTTCTCGTCAAAGCAAAGTTGGTTGCTTCACAATATTCAATTTAGCCCTCGTGCCGAAGAGTGGCGCTCGGTAAAGAGAGATAATTATCGAAAGTAGTGTACCTCTTTTTGCACAATTACAAGTCTGCATTTTGAACTTACTCTACTTACATCATTACTCGCGGGCTCCCTCCTCAAGTGGACCAAGTACGACCGGTGGACTTGCGATGATTAACCCGCTTTTTTGCAATGCATCCATCATACGATCGTCACGAGAGCAGCAGATCACCACTTTGGAGCGCTTGTCTGGTGGCAGGCTTGTGATTAGCAAGTCCATTAGCTCCGTGACTCAGCGAGGAGTTCGAAGGGTCGCGCCGATCTGTCCGACCCTCTCGAGGGGGCAGGCAAACGAGTAGATCTTTTTTCTCCACAGCCAGCAATATTTCGTCACTACCATCCGAGCCGGGCTAACAGTAGCGTCTTGTTGGTACGACGGGATTTGTAAGACAGTTTACTGATAAGTGAAGGAAAGTCGCATTTCTGCGCACACCGAAAAAAGTAGTCTTCATCGAGATTACAATCCGACTGAGGCACGGTTCAAAAGTAGATTAGTTTGAGTCTTTCCTGTTCTAAACATGTTGTAACTCTACTGACTTGGGCAGAGCTACGAGGCAGCGGTAATGCCATATGACAGTTTCCAATAAGTGGCAATCCTGCCAATCACTTACCGATCCAACAATATGCCCCCGCGTTTAACGTACCTCCGCTAGTCGAGTGCATTTACTCAAGTGTGCAATTGTGACATTTCTCGTTCGTCGTCGCGCGTGTTCCGTGCGCTGTTTGATTGACTCACAGCGCACCTCCGCGGGTCTAGCTCGAACCAGACGATGAGACAGAGGAGGATCGCGGCTTGATATCCAATTCGAACTACATTCTGCAGATTCCAGCATACTGCTGTTGCTACCAGTTTGCGGCAACCGGCTACTTTATGGCCAGACACATTTCAATGAGACGGGTTTGCCATTCCACGCCGACGACCGACCGGTAGCCGCCACCGGTAAACGGTTTTTACTATAATCGTCGTCCGCCGACCGGTGTTTTAATAGCGTTCCCTGCGATCCTCTAGCGTGTGCGTAAGGATGGAAAAATTGCGAAAATGTCTGGTGGGTTTTTCTTCAGACACATCCACGGTCCCTATCTTCGGAGACGCACGCCGTATATGCTGCTGCAAACGAAAGAGGCGCTCTATTGGATTGATGTCGCTGGATTGCTTTTCCTCGATCGCCGTAAGGAGGTACCTGGTTTTGTGCGGACCACGGAACGGGGGTTCTCATATCATCATTCCATTCCGGCACCTTCGGCGCCAGTTTCCATTGACCGTGAGGCTCTCTAGGGACCCTGGACACTGATGCCCATAGAAGCCGTATGGTCTTGATTAAGACATTATCTGTCATATCTAGGGACGGGTAATGTAGGATGGACATGTGGCTGTATTCACACTGATCACACTGATGATATATTCAATTTGTTCATAAGGACTGCTAATACCTCCATGTTTGAGATAAAAGTGCATGAACAATTCTATTACAGATATCCGCATGTCTAATTCTGTAGCCTTTTGGGTTGATTTCCTCAAAAAGATGCCATCGATCAACCATCCGCAACACAATAAATAAGATTTTCTCGATTGCAATTGACCCCCAGTGTAAAATTTCAAAAAAAGAAGTTAGTTTATGCCGAAACCCGGGATTGAACCGGGGACCTTTAGATCTTCAGTCTAACGCTCTCCCAACTGAGCTATTTCGGCGGGTGGGGATGGGGTGTGTGTTATAAGTGGATTCATGACATGCTGAAGCTGCACAACATACGTTAGCTACTTGTTTAGATAAAGAATAGCATATGGTTGAGCAAGCAACATGTTTGTCATTCGAAATTAGGTTCCATCTGGAAGTAGTAGCTTTTAGTGATAATATAACGCTAATTACTACAGACGGTGTTTCTAGAGTTCACTATTTGAAAGCGGACGTAGTGCCCCACACTGTGAACTGCCTAATGCCTATGACCATTTATCATCATTCTCCTGTAACTTAATAGTAGATGTTGTAGCATTGAATACATACAACTTTGTCACCTCCAATAGATGAAAACCAGTAATAACATCAGTAAACACTGTTTCAAGTATTGTGACATGTTTCTGCGAACATTCATAGCAGCGATTTTAACAAAAATCTAAATTCACAGAGTGCTACGAATGTGTAGAAAAAAAACTCGAAAGCTGCAGAGGAATGTGCATAATAAAAAAGGAGTTTGATTTTTGTTGTGCCGAAACCCGGGATTGAACCGGGGACCTTTAGATCTTCAGTCTAACGCTCTCCCAACTGAGCTATTTCGGCAGATGGGTAGTGGCTGTTTACAGCCATACACATTGTGCACTTGCAGTCCCGCTTGATAACACATTGTTTTCTTTTTACTTTGGTATGGTTTTTGCTTAATGTTTGCACTTTTATCAAAACCCCAAACAGTTGACAATTATTACCCTCGCTTTTACACTAGCATTTGGGACCAAAAATCAAATTTTTAGCAATCAAACCACTGTTTTCACAAAAACATCTAGTTTCTGATGGAAGGATAATTGTTTTTACAAATACATCCGTCTTTTAACAAGAGACTCAAACAAAAAGAAGGTTAGCAATCAAGAGTACAAGCAGACGATCAATGAGAGAAATTACAACTCTAGTAATGTAAGCTGTCAGCTTTCATGTAGGCCAAATGAAAAGGCATAAAAATTTCCCCAAACGTCTTTTCTACTAAAAATATTTATAGCTCATGTTTGTTAGTTGTTAGATAAGACTCAGCCCATTATTAAAAAAATAATTGTTTTTGGAATGATGTTGAAGTTAGAATTGTAACTTTTTTAAACCGAACTGAACCGTACACTTAAAGCTGGTAAACACAATCAAAAACAAAAAATCTGAACAGAAAAAACACAAAAAGTAGTATTTTCGTTGCCGAAACCCGGGATTGAACCGGGGACCTTTAGATCTTCAGTCTAACGCTCTCCCAACTGAGCTATTTCGGCAGTCAAGAAGGGGGGCCGCTGTGATAATACTGGTGGCACTGGTCTTCTTCTTGTGACATAAGTGAATCATCAGAGTACACAGGGCGATCTTGACTGAAAGAAACAGACTAACAATGATGAAAGGTAGTATCCGTAATAACAGTCAGTAAACATTTTTACAATCATTGGGCCTTAGTACTTTTTGCTAACTCGTTCTTTACTAATTTACTACTCAACTTACATGCATGTGAAGTAGTAAGCATAAGACTATTTGAAGTTGGAAACCTTAACTTTAAAACCTTTGTTCAATCAAACACACCTTGCTTAACGTGCTGCACTATCATTTGTGTTGGCACACAATTGTTCTGTAAATGCTGACGGAAACTATTGACGCCGCTGACGACAATGACGACGACACGGTAACCTGGAATTGCCTGGGCTCAGATATTGACCACCTAACCCGCGTTATGTTTTTCTGCGGTACACCCAACGATGAGCTGATGCAAAAGATCACGAGTGAAGAGGTAGAGCAAAGGGTATAGGCGAATCGCGGTGCAGAGTTTATGAGCGAAATAATAATTAGCATAACTTGTGACTATACATTCGATGGCGAGTAACATAAAATCAATGTTTCTTCTTTCAGGCCCGCCATTACATTCGATCGCTACCGCGCACAGAGAAGCGTAATTTCACGGATGTGTTCCGCGGAGCGAATTCTCTGGCCATCGATTTGCTGGAGAAAATGTTGGAGCTCGATGCCGACAAACGGATAACGGCCGAGCAAGCATTGGCCCATCAGTAAGTATTTCGAACTGACACCAGAAACGCATTACTTGCCAATTACCCACCGTATGCATCGCCGTGTTTTAGGTATCTAGAAAAGTACGCGGATCCATCGGATGAGCCGACATCGTCGCTATACGATCAAAGCTTCGAAGATATGGATCTACCCGTCGAACGGTGGAAGGGTATGCTTCTGCGAAATCCAAGTGTACCGGTCCGTTGCTAATTGTGTTTATTTCCTACAGAACTTGTCTTCGAGGAGGTGCTGAACTTTGTGCCTCAACAGCACGCGCACATCGGGGGCGACGCACAATCGTAAGACCTTTGCGGAAGTTGAAGATGCACATCCGTCCATCGACAGCAGACGTCATGGTTCCCAGTACGCAAACAAACTATCCAAACACGCGTGCCTCCCGGAGGGCTGTCGACGAAGGACGTCCAGCTGTTTCATTGATAAGTTATTGTGCTAGAGTGTTCAAATTTAAATAAATAATGCGTTGTTTGCCAGAGGAAAGCGAAACACAGCTTTGGCCGAGAGAGAAAGAGAGTACCTCATAAGATTGAGGCTCTTGGAAAGATTAGAGTGATTGAGCGAAACGTTAAAACAGGTAACTTTTACAAATTCCTTAATAATTGTACTAAGTTGTCGAAGCATAACTAGGGCAGACAAGAATGAAGGTATTACTCGCGATGATGGAAAGAGCGCAGGAAAGTTGCCTCAGTCGGCAACCGGAAACAATCAAACAACGACGAGAGCCGCTTGGTGGACAAGCAGGATAATAAACTAATCAATATTGAAAACAAAGGCACTCCTCCATTTATATTCATAATGGCCTTCTGCTGGTGGCGAATGCCCTTTTTATTGGTGTATTGAAATGGGTTGTTGGGCAACAAAAGTAGGAAGATTTCCTTCCTCCAGGCAGTTGCTAAAGTGTAGTTGCGAATAAACATAACACAATTTGATACGAATAAACAAATAAACAAACAACGTTAGATTGTAATGGAAACCATGTTCTAATAGTATTGTTGAAAATAAACCGTTACACCGATTTATGGAATGTAAATTGACTGTATTTTTGCCTCATTTCATTCTCATTTCTCGATTATCCGACGTTTCGGATGGATCGGACTTCCTGGTGACGTGTCGGATAGGTTTCCCTTCCGCTTCGCTCGTTGGATACATGGCAAAACTCGCACCAGCTGAATTTGGTTCATATTGCTTGAAAACTGGTGTACTTGCGGCGCATCAGGATCAACGGATCCATCGACGCAAGGCTCGGCGTCAGCGATCCACCCCGAAGTTGTCGCTGCTAAGGGATTACCGTTTCGATACGAGTCCATCACCTCCTCCGCCGCCTAAGTAAAATTATAAAATTTAAAATTATATAAGTTAACATTATATAATTAAGTATGTTGATAACATTCTAGTACAGGTTTTAGAATCACCTTGTCATTAAGTTTCCGTAGTGTAGTGGTTATCACGTCTGCTTCACACGCAGAAGGTCCCCGGTTCGAACCCGGGCGGAAACACGAAATATAGAAATCTTTTTTAAAATTTTCATCAAAACAATTTTTTTCAATTGTTAAAAGAAACGATAGACCTGAGGTTTGTGCATTTTAAGGATAGTTTTATTTTCTTCTACAAATGGTTTACAGTATGCAAATTAGGTGGAGTGACAGATCCAGAAGCGATTGGTAACCTTTTCAGGAGTTTCAAGAGGTCAAGAGTGTGTATTGTTCCTGCTTTCACTTCAGTTTTTCCTTCCTTGCTGATGATCGTCGTCCTCCGTGTTGTGTTGTGTATCTTTAGTTGTTTGGACCATCCACTGCCGTAATAGCAATGCTGGATATAGATATATGTTGTCCTGTAGCAGCACCCAGAGGATGTGTGGACATTGCGTAAAGCTATCGACAAAGCGTCCCCGTTCCCCATAGTGGGGGCTAATGGGAGGAGCATTATTATTCGTCAGCATAACTTCCGGTGACTGTAGCCCTTAAACCTGTCAGCATGCTGGAAGGAGTGACTACTGAAAGCGATAAGAGGACAGTAATGGGTTAAGGTCCCCAAAATCATTACTATAAAATCCCTCGCTTTTCAACAAATTCTTAACCTTTCCCTAGTTCTAGACATTCTGATCGTAGCACGGAACCTCAGGAGAGGTTGCCGTTGGCCGATCACCTAGCTGGTTATTATCACACGCATTTTCTTGACGCTTCTGCCACATGTTCTGTCTTACAGAATCTTACTGTTAGGATATAGGTTATGCCTCAACTAGTGTATTACTTAGTGGGCTTGAGAATAGTGGCTGCTCTAGCCGACCTACAGGGACAATCTACAGGATAAAGAGTGATGTGGTTTGTACTTTCGTTAAGCTGTGTAGTTTTGCATACCGCTGCCCTTTTTAACGGATTATTATGGTATTTAGTGGCCGCATCTCTGCAAAAGCCAAACGGAACTGGTCAAAGCACTGGCTATAGAGGACTGGCTAAAGGTTGGGAGAGAGTAATAATTATGCGACTATCGAGTGGTTTACTTCAGCCATGAATATCGATCTACCGGTCACATCGAGCCGTTGGGGTTGCTTACTCCTTGTCGCCCATCACAGGTACTTGGAACAGTAGCTTGTTGATGGCCTGGGACATCTTGGACGGTTTCTTTGGCTCCATTTGGTCGCCCTGTTGGCCACCTTTCAGTAGCCAGTAACCGAGAAGACCGACCACGGCCGCAGTTTGCAGCAGTTGGTAGAAAAATGCGTTCTCCTGCTGGACGACCATCAATTTATCCTCGTATTCGACGTCTCGGGCGTCCCAGGTGTTTACTCTTTCGAATCGCTCACGACGTTCTTCGGTGGGGACAACGCGTTCACGCCTTTCCTGCTCTCTGCTATCTTCTCGCTCCCGACGACTATCAGCTTGTTCCCGGTCGTTATCCCGACGATCCTCACGGCGTTCAGACGCCTCACGACGATTCTCACTCCTTTCCTGACGCTCATTTTCTCGACGATCCTCACGGCGTTCAGACGCCTCGCGGCGATTCTCACTCCTATCTTGACGCTCATTTTCACGACGTTCAGACGACTCACGACGATTCTCACTCCTATTCAGACGTTCCACTTCACGGCGACCAGCTCTTTCATTTCGTCGCTCATCGGAGCGGCGCGTTTCCTCCCGACTTCGTTCCTGTTCCGACTCGCAACGTTCCCGTTCTTGGCGATCCTCACGACGTCCGACGGACGCACGATCCGTGCGTTCAATGCGTGCCCGTTCACTCCGATCGGCATCCACAACTCGACGGGCTTCTTCCCGACGTTCCGGCTCGTCACGACGATCCGCACGAACCCTCTGCTCGTCCAGGCGCTCCATGCGATCCTCCCGTCGTCGGTCCGCATCAAGCCGTCCTTCTTCACGGCGATCGGCACGATCACGGACCAGCATTCGGTTGTCACGAATTTCACGGCGCTCTTCAAGACGCTCCACACCACGGCGCTCGTCCGAATGATCGTGCCTGGGTTTGAGGTTTGCCTCCCGATTGAACAGCAGCAGCCGTTGCTCTTGATCCTGATCCAACCGGTCGATACGACGATCCGAGTAGTGTCGTCTCTCGGACACCTCATCGACACACTCGTCTCCCACCGTACCAACTCGCTCGTTGGCCATTGTCACACTGCGAACGGTCGCTACTAGTCCGATGCACACCACCATAAATATGGTGCCCCGTTTGGCTGCCATTCCCATGTAGCTGGTACCCATTTTCGGTCAAGTATCGGTCACGACTTCACTTTAGTGAATTTAGGACAGAACTACAACACTAGCTGGAAACAAGTCAGGGGATTTGTAAGTAACCAGACGAGGACACTTCTCCGGTGAAACTGTACCTATCACAGCAAACGACATCCATTTTATAGCCACGCAACTAGCCGCAGCTTCCTGCTGGATCCTTCGGTTCCTGCGGACGACCGCATTCGCCGTAGGTGGCGTTGTTTGAAAAATTACATTTAAACTTCAATTTCACACTTCACCAGCTGCAATTGTGACCGTGGTAGGCTGGCCGTGCCGTGACGTCGGGACTCCCGCCTGGTGTTTCATTGATAACATTTTCCTCGCTGCTGCGACACACAGTGAATCGAAACTGGTAAACCATCAATGGCAAATGTGCGATAAAAAAGGTTACGCACCCAAGATGGTGTCCACGTGGGTGAGAAAACCGAAACGGTGGACGCAATCGAAATTGAGGATGGAGGCGCACGACGGCGGCATTCATTCGCCTCGGTTGGTGCCTCGGTCTGCTACGGGACTGATAAGAACCAATCGACGCAAATTGATTGTCCCCAAATTGCATTATCCTAGCGCCCGCAGCTCCATTCAACACGGATTGTGGTGACGTCAGCCGCCGTTGCAGTAGAAACATCCTTTTTTCTTTCTTGATCGGAGCCTATAATCGGTTTGAAGTGATTTCGTGTCGGTTGCGGTCCTAGAATGGCGCCCATATGGAACATCCGGCTAGATGCGTCCTATGCCAGGGCGCGTATCGCCACTTGCCTTCACTTGAAACGTTGAGATGTAATGATATTTAATCTGGTTTTGTCCAGCAAGCGTATTTTATTTAAATGTGTACAATTACACAAAGACAACTGCACAAAAAAAAGATCGATCCACAATTACGATTACTGTTGAACACGCTTTCAGATGGAAACCGTTCAAATTCAAACGTATCTGTAAATCACAGTCACTATATGGCGCATGTAAGCAACCGAGTGCAAAGTGTCATCATAGAACTGTTTAACTGACCAATACGTAACTCTCTTCACAAAGACGAACACGTTCTTCACACGTTTATTTCCATTTTTTAAAGGTATTTTTCTCCGTTGGCCGAGCGTTGGCCCACAGTTTTCGCGGTTACTGCCAAAAACATTGGATAACAAACCGAAAACAAATAACTAACCATAAAACGATACGAGAGAAAACGTTCAATTATTACTACAAACTGTCTAAAACCTGATCCCCCGTCATCGGTGCCAACTCTGCGCAGCGCATGGCCTAGGGCGAAAGAATATTTGGTTGACGCTACCTCCGATTTCTGGCCATCTACACGAGGTTTGTGGGAAGAGTAGTTGAAACATCCTATTTTCAGTTCCTGCTTCCGCTTCGTTTCTTACTGACTAGAGAGATTTTTGATTAGTCTAAGCCTAGGAAAAGTTTCGCAATGTCGTTTCTTCACTCTTTCACTACTGCAGGTATCACAGCCCGGTGGGGCTCAGGGCGCAGTTCGCTCACTTTCTGTTTCTCCATTGGCGCTCGCTGAAGCACATTTTACAAAAATTCGAAGGAATTCGAAACCACAGAGCTCCGCGCCTCCACCTTTCGCTCAGAGATATGTCAGATCGCAGAGTGGCACGGTGGCTGGATGTTCGGATGCTTCGACACTCAATCCCCTGGTGCTGCTACCCATCGATTGGACCGGAATGAATAAGCTCAATGCAAATTACGATGCCTAACACGGACCTTGTATGGTACAACATTTGTGTGTGTGTATAGTAGAATGCAAGATAGGAAGCCTGTCGAGTCAAACTTACACACGATGGAAACGACCATCAGTCTAAATGGTTTACTAACACCTCCGCTGGAATCCGTGGGCGATGCTTCAGTGCCGCGGCACGGTACAATTTGGAAACATTTATTTTCTAACTCACTCCCCTTCTGTCAACTCTTTGTCTTACACAATGTCTCATGTTATCCTAGCTACTACCTAACGAATTTGGGTGAGCCCTCGCACCCCAAATCACCTACAGGACGCACGTTCAAAGGATGCTGGCACAAAAAGCCGAGCGATGGTGCTGAGCATGCAAATGTGAAGCAGGGTGCACATGAAACCGGTAAGAGAACAGAAAAACGGCTATATTTAATAATGTACAAACTGAAACTGAGCAAACTTGGGTAGAAAGTGGAAGATTAACAATGAACAAACGGTACACTACAGTAGCAGTAAGAAGGTCATCGTGCATATTTGGTTTTCGATGAAGAAACTTTCGATCATCTCCTTCATCGGGGAACTCAGTCTAGTGGTTGATCTGCAGCCCCTTGGTCAGGGCAATACGCTATGATAATCTACGGGGCCCTTCTTCGCGCGAAACCACAAACCACGCTTGTAAAAGCTAATCTCTAGTTCTTTTGTACTCTCGGTAGGATGTACACTGTGCGCGCCAAGCGGGGCCCCGAACCGGTGGTCAACAGGGAGAAGAGTATAAAAACTAATCAAATATTGTACATCGCGCGCGCGCCGGTATCCGATTTGTACCTAGTCAAGGTGTGCGCGGCCCGCGTTCACCGATGAGCCGTGCGGTGGCGAGATCTGCTGAGATCGGGTATTTTTGGTTGGCGTAGATTTCGGTGAGCTTTTGGCCGACGATGCACCACCGCTTTTGCTGCCTGTTGTCGGAGGAGAGGAGAAAGAGAGAGAAAGAAAAGTAAAATATAAAAATGATGTAAAACAAAAAGGAGGCCAATTCTCGTAAGGACCCTGAGCTCGCAAGAGTGAAGGAAGAAGAGTACGTTTGCTGTTAAAATTAGCATTATGTTTTGTGCCGTCAACACGAACGTGCATAAATGAAGGCGTCGACGCAAAGAAGCGAATCAACTGCCTTCGGGTTCACAAAAATTGCGTGCTGGATATGTCTTGATAGCCATACCCCACCGGCGCGGTCATCCCGCTGGGCGTAAACCAGCTAGACGCCACGCAGATGTGCCATAAAAGTGTAGTGGCAAGCACCCTTTTAATAATTTCAAACACGCTCGGCGTCGTCTCCTGATTGCGCCGGGACGTGTTTCACTAGCGACACATAACTGACCGGCAGAATATAGCGCAAAGTCATACTCAAGATTCAGAACTGTGTTCCAACAAAAGCATTAAAAATAATAGTCGAACGAAGTAAAAACTATTTCATCATGGTTCTGTAGAGTACCGAAGAAATGTTGTCAATTATCCAAGGCCAATTATCTGAATAAACATTTTTCTGAGACCGATGTATTTGTGAAATGAGTAAAAGTGTGTAAAAAGTACCCCCGCTTGCGTGTGGTTAAAACCCGGCCACCAACCTGGCACGATAAGGACGCACGTTCCGCTGAAAGTACCGCAAATTATATGGTACTTCGACACGCGATTGACACGGGCGAATATCCAAAGCCATCAGCCACAAACGTTCCGATTCGGCCGCTGAGTTTCGCCCATTCGTGCTGTTAAATTGCGTCTGGCAAAGGCACCGATCCGCGAGAACGTAAATAAACATAAAGCGAAAAAAACTTGGCTACCGCTGTTTGGCCTCCGGGGTTCCTCGGATCGGATATGTAAATATGTTAAAAAGCCGGCCCCGAGCACACTTTTGGCACTGAACCAGAAAGCATACAACCGGTTTCGGAGAAAGTAGCCTTCAAAACCGATGCCTATTTTTGAAGAGAAACAAAATCAATCAATAGCACCCCCCCAACAGCACAATTTTAATTCTGATAGCAGGAAGAAGCAGGAACTTGTGTGGTAACCTTCTCTGACCGAGGCGTTTCAGGTTGGCAAACAACCAGAACGGCCACAACCAAGTTGAAATACGTCCGTTTAATCTACGTGAAACACTATTTGCTGCAATATTGATTCAACTGTGCCATACGCAGGGCGGCACGCATGATGAGGCCAGACTAGCTTCAAACGAGAACTAAGCTAAAGTAACACAGAACAAACGGGGCGCGCGTAAGCGGAAAGCAGCGAAAAGCATCAACAAATCTTTGGCGTAATCAAAGAACTGCTTGAACATTAACATTTTTAAAGCCAGCAGCAAGAACAATGAGCAAAATGGTTCAAACTGTGAGCAAAGCATTCGAAATACGTTAACACGCGGGCACTCTGGTGGTCACGGGGATGCATAGTGAAAACATGAAACCGGATGGTTTAGCGTCTTTCTTCCCTGTTAATGTTTAACAGATAACAATACTGCAACGGCATTTATAAACTAGTCCCTTAATAACTAGACCTTTTGTTCGTCGGTTTCAAACGATTTTAATTTTTATATCATAACTGGGACTGCTAATATCTACAACCTTCAGCTTGCCCCGGGCGTGCGCCACCAGCAGCGGATGAACGTAATACTCTGGCCCTTCGTTTGCCAACGATGCGCCGGGGAAGCGAGTAGAGAAAAGAGAATCAATTATTAGAGGAACGGAAGACTTGAAGCGATTAAAATTTCATAGACTATAAACCAATCAGCTGATAGGCACGATATGGGAGATATTCCATACAAGAGATGACGAATTTTACGTGTGTAATAAAAACAAATTAGAGAACCTCGCAATGCCTTGCGCGATATTTTAACATGATGACAAACAAGCGGGAACGCTAGATTTCAATAGCACATGTCACAAATACACACGTATCGGTGAAAAAAATCATCGCGTGGTCGCTTTCAAAGATCATCGCTGTTATCACGTGCATGCGGGATAACGACGATGTGGGTCGCACTGACTACAGCTGATAAGAAACTGTTTCCTGATGTTTCACCCCTTTCTCATGAATCAAATCCGCTCGATGATTACGCACAGTGAACCCTCGAAGCGACCGGGTTCGATCGGAGCGTGATGACTAGAAAGAAACCGTCAAAATGGCATCATACGTACCTTTGGAATCGCCTGACACGATGGCAGAGTCTTTGAACGAACGGTTCGCTTTCTTCACCGGAGAGCCATCCCTTGATTCATCCTCCTGATGGAGACATAGTGAAATTACCATGAAATGATTTGAAATCCTGTAGCATCGTACGAGTTTGCGTTGGACACTTACACCAACGTATCGGTGCCACAGCATACAACCGTACACGAAGAGCACCGAAAGCACAGCCTGTATCAGCAGCCACACCAGAATGTTCTTCACCTGCGTCCGCTCGAAAAGTTCTTTACCATTCTTGATGCAAAGTATGGCTTCCGATACGAGGATTGCGATGTAAACCCAACACTGGGTTCCGAGCCGCTTGCAGCGGGTATCCGTAACGTAGATGTAGTACTGCCGGACGGATGGTGCCGTAAATAGACCGACAAACACCAATCGACCGATCACTACCGGATGCGAGGGGGGCATTTCAAAGATGTGCTTTAGGAAGAACGTATTCAACTCGGTCAACTAGAGACAAGGAGGGAGCATTAGATCAGTTAGTAATCGTGGGCTATTGGGCGCTATCTTACCTGCCACAGAAGCACCAGCTGGGAAACGGCCAAAAATCGCATATAGGTACACTTCGGATCGAGCCACCGTACGGGGGCCCAACTTTCGGGAGTAAATTGTAGCACAGCGCGCTTCAGCTTGCCAGTTGTGGAAAAGATGTCACGTATGCTGGCCCACTTGTACTCGCGCATCTCCAGTAGCTTACAGATTCGCAGTCCGCACCAAATGCCGAACCCATTGCACAGTAACACATCCAGTATCATCGCGTCCCACCAGCACTCGGCAAAGTTTGGCAGCAGATGGGCAAAGGTGATTTCCGTAATCTCCCACATGATCGAGATGGCCCACAGGATGCCCATGTGCCGGATGAGAACCGCCTTAAAGGCCCAGCCGAGAAAGTGACCCCAAGCGAACACGTCCACGTGCGACCAGATGCGCTCCAGCGACATATCCGAGCAGTTGGTGGCATATTGCTACAATGAAAAGTGTGGTCGTTAGCAATGCTGTAGATGCTGTCACATAGCGGACTCGCAGCTTACCTTCTCCATGTCGATGTGAAAGTCCTTCAGCTTGGGATCGAACCAATAGAAGATGCCCATGATCGACTTGTAGTCTTGGAACATGAGGAACTGTAGGAACATCAGGTAGAGCACCGAAAGCCCGAACAGCATGCGCCAGACCACCGGATGCGGACGGGTGAACGGTCCATTCGGAAACGCGAGCACGGAGATTATGAGGAAAAAGAAGATCACACACACCATGCCGGCCCATATGTTTTCGTGAATATCCGACTGATCACTGCCGTGCGAAAGAGGGGAGTAATAAAAAGAATGAGAGAAAAATATTACAAATATTATAATATTAAAATAAATTTTCTTGGGGACACTTTTCCGTTTCAAAATGGGTCATCATTCTATTAACTTCTGATCATTTCTTCTAAAGCGGTAGAACTTCAATTTCCACGGAACACGCGGTCATCGTAGCAGGCGAATGATCGATTATCTAACCGCGGAGTCGGGTGACTTAAAGGGTGCTTTTTTTGTTTTTTCGTTCAGCCTTGTAACGCATCGATCAGTGGTCAAAGTACAATTGTTCCGATGGTGTTACCGTTGACGAAGGGCCAGATTACCACTGATTCGGCGTTTCGGCTGTATTAGAAGTTTGAACGGTGCACTTAGAACCAGGCACTACTTACCGTACGAACGCAAAGTACATCACTCCGAATATCGAAACGGCCAGCAGGGTGATCGTGTGGGGTTTGTAGAAAAAGTTCAGCGATATATCGTCGACCGGCCGCTCGTTGATAAACTTAAACTCGTTAATGACCATCGTGCGCTCTGAGGCGTGCAGTGACTGCGTTTCATTGCCAATGCCGCGGTCGGCGGCCGGCGGAGGACTGCTCCGTTTTTTCATCGTTTTCCGCTTCTGCACAACAACAGTACGTCCGGATGGTCGGGTTGTTGCTGCTCCGCCAGGGCCACAGTGCAGGCAGTTCCGTTCTCTGTTTCCTGCTTTATGCAGGGTAAGCAGAACGCACGGACGGCGTGTTAAGCGAAGTTGTACGGATGCCGGAGAACTGACCAACTCGCGAGTGGCACACTGTTAACGAAGCGCATGGAGTGTTGATTAAAGTATGCCTTGCTTTGTTCTAATTGAATTAAAATCGATTGCGCTGCGTGTGTTGGGGAACAAAAGTACACGACCCAGTATGAGAACAATAGTCCCACGGATGAGGGTACTCGGCCACCGGCTATCACACTGAAGCAAGCCGAAACTACGATTGCCAGCAACCGAGATTCATGTTTACTGGACAGGATTTCTTTCAATATTCGGCACGTTTTCGCCAATTACGGGCTCCGGTACACTACAAAGCCCAGAATACACAACTCGCACGACGACTATTCTCGCGACTATTGATTACATCAGAGTGACGTTTGGGCACTGATAACGTGCGTTACGTTCTGCCCGCCTAACGCTTACTCCGATCGGAGTATGTTTGTCTGGAAATGGATCTGTATCATGGCCAAGTTTAGCCAAGAGATTAATGCGATGATATTTCTTAGTAATTCTGCTGAGAATTGCGTAAAAATGCCAATGACTCAATTTCCCAAAAAACACGTAACCCTACCCGGCGACTCGATCAGCTGTCAGTAAGCTGTCAAGTTTGCCGAACTCACCACCGAAGATAAATAATAACAAAAATCCGTAGTTCTGTGCTACGTGTTTGATAAGCTTTCGATTGCTGCTTGAAGCCCATTTCATTTTTAATCTAACGAAGCCTCCGTGAATTGTGCGTGTTTAGTTTTGTGTTCGGAAAGAAGGAAGCTACCCGTCGAGCGTTGTAGAATGCGCTTTCTAGATTCCTTGCGACGATTAGATGCCTACCCGAAGATTGACAATGAGTTCAGTGTCCGCACGGTCAGCGGCGCGGCATGTAAGTTTAAACGGTGAAGAAAAGGTCAATTAAACTCGCTACACAGTGTTTTCGTGATTCTTTCTTTCAGTAACGCTCGTCAGTTCGATTGTGATTGTGGTGCTAGTGATAGGCGAAATAAATGCTTACCTTTCTCCTAACGTAGCCGAGGAGCTGTTCGTGGACACGACACGCGGGCATAAGCTTAAAATTAACTTAGATTTTACCATACCCAGGATATCGTGCGAATGTAAGTTGTAATCTGGTGGCCACCGCATTGTTTATTCAAATTTTTTGGAATCTTTCGAAGATGTATCACTGGATGCGCAAGATTCAACGGGAGAGCAGCATCTGCACATCGAGCATAACATCTACAAACGAAGGCTGGATCTGCAAGGCAATCAGATCGAAGAACCAAAGAAAGAGGACATTCAGGCATCGACGAAGCGCATATCGAGTACAGAGGCTCCGTCCACCGATAAACCCGCCTGTGGTAGCTGTTATGGCGCGGGAAGAAATGAATCTCAGTATGTTTGGCATCGTTTCTGATATGACCCCAACGCCGGAAACTGCATGTTTGTTGTTTGATTCCCTTTCCGTAGATGCTGCAATACCTGCCAGGAGGTGATCGATGCATACCGTGAACGAAAATGGAATCCCAATGTGGAGGACTTCGAACAGTGCAAAAACAGCAACGACGGTAGCGTGGAAGGGCAGGCATTCAACGAGGGATGCCACATTTACGGAACGCTGGAGGTGAACCGGGTTGAAGGTCGTTTCCACATTGCGCCTGGCAAAAGTTTCTCCATTAACCACATTCACGTGCACGACGTTCAACCGTACTCGTCCAGTCGCTTCAACACCACGCACTTCATCAACAGACTGTCGTTCGGTGAACAATTTGGTTTCGGAACGACCCAGCCACTCGATGGACTTTACGTGATCGCGGCGGAAGGTAAGCATCGGCAAGCTAGGGCATAGGTTAATTTTATTCGTGAGTCCTTAAACGTTACAATTTAAATGTTATCAACGAGCGCAAATTCCTTGTGGTGTGGATCAGCCTTAGCATCGAATGCCCGTTCCAATTGCCATGAAGGTGCCGAAGGTGCCACCGCCCTGCACCATAACTTTGCCCACGTTATTTATCAGCTCTCGTCCGCGCAGGCCGTATCTGTGACGAAGAATGAACATGTTTGGTGTATGTTCTCGCTAACGGATAACGATCGCATCATTACCGGAGTGCCGAAAAGCCTCCGAAGAGTGCTCCGCTCGCCATTCCCACGCAGAAGCCGATTGTGAAGCCCATCTTCATACGATCGAAGCAACTCGGCTGCTGATTCTGGTTGTAAACGTTTCCCGGTACTGCAGGCATTATGGCTGACTGTGCGTTCGAGAGTTCGACAGGCGCGCTTGCAACGGTTGTGCCACAAATTCGATGCCGGTTCGGTGAAAGGGCAGAAAACTTGTTTATTGTAAAAACACGCAACTTATCACGTAATAGAACTTTGTACCGTGAGAGAACGTTGCGTTTGACGTTTCGTTTTGACAGTCCGGTGTGGTGAGATTTAAAAATGAAAAGAGAGTATCTCGTTTCTATGTTTTCGCTCTGTGCTCTCTTTTTCGCTTGGCGCAAATTCGGATGGAATAATTGTGCCGTTCTTTTTTCCGTTTCAGGTGCAATGATGTTCCAGTATTACATCAAAATCGTACCAACCATGTTTGTCCCATTGGAAGGACCCACTCTCTACACAAATCAATTTTCCGTCACTAAACACCAAAAGAGTGTAACGGCCATGAGCGGGGAAACCGGGATGCCCGGCATTTTCGTCAATTACGAGCTGTCGCCGTTGATGGTGAAGTATACAGAAAAACAAAAGTAAGTCCGTCCGCAATTGTTTCGGATGAAACACTAAACGTTCATTCTATTTTAGTTCCCTCGGTCACTTCGCGACAAACGTGTGTGCAATAATTGGAGGCATTTTCACGGTAGCTGGCATCGTCGATTCCTTGCTGTTTACTTCGATACACGTGATAAAGCGCAAGATTGAGCTTGGCAAGGCTAGCTAATGCTCATTATGGAGCAGCACGCAGCACAGTGGGGACACTGAATCTGTATACTTTTTCTTTTATTTTTTTCAAATTGCTTCACCGCCTTTCAGGGCACTGTTTTTATCGGACTAACCGCGGCACTGCTTGCCCGTTTACAGTGTTTTCAAGAAACGATTGTAACATTCCATGTTAGATTTGGCTATTTCTGTCACAAACTCCTCGTCCGTCCCTGCGACCAGTGTTTTTAGCGGAATATAAAGCTCCTTTCTGGGATCGTACTGCGTTTTGCCAAGAAATTTGAGAAATCCGTGCCTTTGTTTGATCCGAAACTCGCGCGTTAGCAACAGGTCGGGCGTTTGCAGGATTTCCGCGTGCGTCAGCTTCATCTGCCGGTGGATGTAATCAAACCGACGTTGTAGCGCTTCCGTGTCTTGAAAGTGCAAAGTTTCGAGAGATTAATTACTGCTTTTTCGTAGGTCCTTGAGACGGTCACATCACTTACTTATCATCCATATTCTAGGTTTATCCAGCAACAGCCGCTTGATTTCGTCCTTTTCGAAGCCCATCTCTTCCTGCACGCTAAACGTGTTCTTTCGGACATGTTCCATGCTATACGTGATAAGTCGCGGCTGCTTGGCCGCTAGCGTTCGAACCTCTCCACCGTCTAACTGAAATGTTTTCTGAAAGTATCCCAACCGGCCATCTATGCGCTTTGTGTTGAACATCAGCCAGAACGGATTTTTCGTGACGATGCGTGTGATCTGTTCGGGCACGAAGCACTTTGAATTCAGGTAGTTGATCCTTGTTTGCAAATTTCCTAGATCCTCTTTGAATATGAGTGGGTTTTTCGTAATAAATTCTCCCAGTGCCACTGAGGGCACACCAGCGTCAGACAGAAACCGGATATGTTCCCTCATGTCACGATCGAAATCCAAACGAAGCACAAACTGGGCGATACCTTTGCGCTTCTCCAGTTTGTGCAATTCTACACCGAGCGATACTAACTGCTTCAGTGTGTTCGATTTGTTCACGTACGCAGCAAAATTGAAAGACGGTTGGGTGTTTGGAAATGCCTCGACCGCCAACGGATCCGGAACGGGCTCAAGCACGGATCGGTTTTCCTCCCGGAGCAACTGATTGAATTCGTTTGCCAAATCATCTTCGTAGTGCCGGAGCTTAACACTTGGCTGCGTTAGCGGAACAGCGACATTTGAACACTGGCGAACGTGTGATCTGGCGTCTGCTCGAACTAGTATTTCTATTGCTTTTGCCACTATTCGGCGCATTTTGGAACAACTTCTATCTCCTGGGCCGGCTTTGAAAAAGTGTGTTTATTGTTATGATGTGATCTCTTTAAAACATCGAACTCCGGTTGAAAAACATCGCTTGTGTAGTCTGCTATGAAGAGTGACAGCTGTCAAACGGATCAAAACAAACCGGTTCTGGTTTTGCATCGCAGAGATTGTACTGAAAAACAAGCGGATTCCCGGTTTTTATCAATTCAAGGACCAGATTAAAACATTCTGAAGGATGTCGCTCGCGGACGAATTGCTGGCCGACCTGGAGGATGACAACGACGACGTTGAAGAGTTGGACGAAGCGAAGGAAGAAGCGAAATCTGCTGCCCCAGCCGATAATGGCGAGCGTGATTCGGACGGCGAAGAAGATGCCATGATATTCGACGTGAAGGATGAACCGATGGAAATCAATGTCTCGGTGGCGTCGATACGGGAGATCTGCAAATTGCGCGACTCGGACCGACTGGGAAAGGTGCTGTCGCAGATCGAGACGTATGCCCAAAACCCACGTACAACAAAAGAGATGGTTGGTAACGTGGAATCGGATCCGGAGTATCAGCTGATCGTGGAAGCCAATAACATTGCGGTGGACATCGATAGCGAGATCTGTAAGTACGGGTTAGAACCCGTGGCATCCTGAAACTTATTTTATCCATCAATCTTTGCAGCAACAATTCACAGGTTTGTCAAAGATAAGTATCAAAAACGATTCCCGGAGCTCGATTCCCTCATCATGGTAGAAATGGACTACATCAGAAGTGTCCGTGAGCTGGGTAATGATCTCGATCAGGCGAAGAATAACGAACGGTTGCAGGAGATCATAACGCAAGCAACGATTATGATCGTCTCGGTTACCGCATCAACAACGCAAGGGTAAAGTTGAGGGTTGATCGTTTTTCAATTCTCGCTCCAATCTGACGCGGATTTTCCGCTATTGTAGGACTAAGTTGGAAAAACACGAACTGGATCAAATCTTTGAAGCATGCGATATGGCGGTAGAGTTGAGCGATTTCAAAAGCAAGATTTTCGAATACGTCGAAAGTCGGATGACATTCATCGCTCCGAACATGTCGATGATAGTTGGTGCATCGACGGCCGCCAAACTGGTGGGCTTGGCCGGTGGACTGACAAAGCTTTCGAAAATGCCAGCCTGCAACGTACAGGTGTTGGGGGCGCAGAAAAAAACACTCTCCGGGTAGGTTTTACAATTTTGCTGCTCCACCGCATGCACCTTGAACCTCATTTGGTTCCTTCCTTTCTAGCTTCTCGAAAGTTGCCATGTTGCCGCACACCGGATATGTTTATTATTGTGACATTGTGCAAGACACCGCACCGGATCTGAGGCGCAAAGCTGCTCGTCTAGTGGCGGCTAAATGTACGCTGGCAGCACGTGTCGATGCTTCCCACGAGAGTCATCTGGGCGAAATAGGTCAGCGGTTCCGGGAGGACATTGAGAAGAAGTTGGACAAGCTGCAAGAGCCGCCACCGGTTAAGTTCATCAAGCCTCTACCAAAACCGATCGAAGGTGGCAAGAAGAAACGAGGAGGAAAGCGCGTTCGAAAGATGAAGGAACGGTACGCCATAACCGAGTTCCGTAAGCAAGCTAATCGCATGAACTTTGGCGATGTAAGTATTTCGGATTTGCTTCAGTTATCGGTTGTACGGCACTGCAAATGGATTCCATTTTCAACACAGATTGACGAAGATGCATACCAGGAGGATCTAGGGTACACACGAGGGACGATCGGAAAAGCGGGCACCGGGAGAATCCGTTTGCCGCAGATCGACGAAAAGACTAAAGTGCGCATCAGCAAAACGCTGCAGAAGAACCTACAAAAGCAGCAGCAAGTCTGGGGTGGCAGCACGACGGTCAAGAAGCACATCTCCGGTACGGCCTCCAGTGTTGCATTCACGCCACTACAGGGGCTGGAGATCGTGAATCCGCAGGCAGCGGAAAAACCGACGGGTGAAACGGGCGCAAAGTATTTCTCCAACACGTCCGGCTTTCTGTCGGTTGGCAAGAAAACTACATAAGCGACGACGGACAAGACGGTTCGAGATTCCAAATAAAGAAATTAAATGTAAATTACGAAACATAACAAAACCGTTTTTTTATATTATCTCTTACAAAAGAAAGATACAGTAGATTGCTTTTTAAAACAATAGGAATACGGGCACCGAACTGTCCGAAATGCCCGGTGAACGGCATGTCTAAGACACTGACTTCTCACTTTACAGGGTCCAGAGAGCCGGAAATCGGAGTTCTATTGTCTGAGAAACTTGAATCGCCCATTCTTCCGATTTATCGATCAAAGTTATCTTTAATACAGAGCGATAAAAAGTCCACTAAATTAAACTGTGTTCTTGAGAAATATATACTACAACACGAAATGGATGCTACTGCTGGGGCAAGGATTCGTAAATTCAAACAACACTCTTAGTAGATATGTCTGCAAAACCTTGGTGTATTTTTAATGTAATTGTTTGGCCACTACTTTCGATAAATCGATCGAAAACCATTTTTTTCGTTTCAACAAATGTACAAAAAAGGACAAATGGTGGGGATCAGATGTGAGAATTTCTGAACCTAACACTCGGGCGGACCCTTTCTTTACGTGACTTACGATTCTGTTTTCTTACATTTAAGACTGTTCGACAATTTACAATAGAAATAAGATAAAATCCTTATCAATCCAGTCGAATCCGTGCTTAGCTAAAAATACCGAAATGGAAAACAATCTGCGATCTCCGTAACGATCGTGCTCCTCCCCGGAGGAGTCACTTCTTCGCTTCCGGTTCTATGAAGCTGTACTGTCTTTTCACTGCAACGGTTTGAGAGATCAGCAAAAACAGCGAACATTGGGATATTGAATCCAAATTACAAGAACTTTTCTCAATTCACAAACACACTCAGACAAGCACACGCAAACACACACAAGCACACGCAAACATTCTAAATTACCTCAACTTGCCAACTCGACCTGAAGAGAGAGGTTTGGCTACAAACGTTGAAGTGGCGATCATGGAGATGATGGAGGCGAATGGTGGATGTCACGTGTGAAGGACGCTCACTTACCGGTTAGCTTCGGTTTGCTCGCTAACTTCTCGTTCAGCACCTCGACAAAGGTGGGCGTTAGATTTCCGTCGCTGTCGTACATCGACATCGTGACCCGCTTCGCGTCGCCCTTCCGTATGCTGCCGGTCGGTTTGAGGATCGATGCCGTCTGCTTTGGGACCGGGAGCGGAGAGCTGCAAACTGATACTGATAAAGAGTTGGACAAAGGTTGGACAGGATTCGAAAAAGCCGCATTACTCAAATCGAGACGAACAGTTCCTTGCCTGACAGGGCAGCATTGCATTCAGTATTAGAAGAGTGCATTGAAGGACGAGCACAACGATACGAAAAACCGGCAAACAATTGCAAACGAAAAATGGCAAAAATCTTTACACGATGGGTGCATCTTTCGAGGATGGCATGCAATGAAAGCTAGAAACAATCAGACGCCACGCTCTGTAGGATTTACATATCTTCCCGCGTACCTCTTGGTTCTCTGTACAGCCGCGGTTCGTGGATTTATTGAAACAAGTTTTCTCGAATAGCTAAACATACAATTGGCCTAAACAGTTCAACGTTTCTCTCACTATGCTTATCATTGGTAATGTTTTTCAAAAAAAAACTCTAACACATTTCCCAGGAAAAACGGCTCGTTCTACCTGGTGTTGTCTTTGTTTTTAAGTACACGATCATAAATTGGTCTCTACGTGGTTTTGGGGCGCGTGTGTTTGTGAATCGTTTCACTTTTGTTGTATCCTAACATTATTCATCAATTCGTCTAAGGGAAGTGGTATCAATTCTGTTAAGGGAATGTTTGTTTACCTCCACGATTCTAACTAATCGCTAAACAAACTCGCTAGTAATAGTGGCAATAATTGTAGTATCACTTTGGATGTACCGATTTCCTCGATAAGAGAAACCATTTAACAAATACTTCTTGCTTTGTTCGCGTGCTGCTCCTACGCCATCGGTTGGTAACGTTTGTCAGTGATCCTTGCGTGCCACTCTCATCTCTGGTGATTTGCGTGAGTGTAGGGTGTTTTACGAAAGCCACGGCAAAAACAACAGCAGTTACAGCACGGCACACGACACAACGGAAGTAACAACAGTCAGCACAACGACGACAAACCGGCCATGCATGCTGAAACCGGGTGCCGCGGTTGCAAGCGGCTTGGCAAATCGATTCACCATGAGTTAGAGCTTAGTGTCGTTGATGCTGCCGGTGGTGGTAACGGTGGGTGACGAGTGGCCAAGAATGGATGGTGGTGGAACGATCACGACGCTGGTCAATGCCCCACCATCGCCATCGTGCAGGCTGTGGGAGCGGCTGTGGCCGACGGACCGAGGCAGCGGAAAGTGCAGCTCACAGTCTCCCTCATTACCGTAGCCAGCCACCCCGCCGTCGTCGCCATTCAGCGTACCATTGCTGGTGGCCAGGGCGGCGAGGTTTGGGTTAGTAAGATTGTAAGTGAAACGCGGCGGTGAACCGATTTCCGAGCTCTCGCGAATTGGCGCCAGGCTGAACTGGCTAAACATCTCACCGGTCGGGCTGGGCCGCTCGCTGCTGACCACGTCCTCGAAGGCGTCCTCGTTCAGCGTCTGCAGCGCACCGCAAATCATCTGCTCCTCGAGCGTCACCTGTAATCACGAACCCGCGCGAGCCAAAAAGAAAACGGCAGCATTAGTTCGGATTCTGTTGATGTGCACCGCGAAGGTGTAGCGAATCCTTCGTTCGATGGGGAAGACGAGTTTCAGAGGTGAATGGAACGGAAAAATCATGAGAGGGTAAAAACATTGCGCCGAAAAACATTATCATTAACGGGCACTGGGATACAAGGCACTGGAATCGAAAAGGGAGAGTTCATCTCATGTGAGGGACCAAAATGAGACCAAAAGATGCAGAAAGTATCGTTAAACCAATAAAATGTGACCAGAAAACAGATAGCTAGCCAGAAAATATTCCATACCATAGAAAGATTATAAAAAGGTGTGAAAAACGTTACATCAAGCGTGATTTAATAAAATATAGCCCCACAATTACCCTATCGGTTTGATTACAGGATTCATGCGGGGTTTTTTGGGTGTTTTCTACGTAACGATAGAAATTAAATGTTTTAAATACACACGGCAAGTTTCCCAATTAACAGACCATATTATCAAAAAATGTGTAGCTTAAATGTGTGTTAAGTTACAACAAGTTCAGTCCATTTACCTCCACATCGATTGATTAGAAATGGAAGGGAAAAGCATTAAAAAAAGAACGTCGAGTAAAAAGAACCATTCAAATGGAAACACACAACACCTAAGTGACAAAATTAACACAAAACCACATGACCACATGGCACCACCGGGACACACAAAGGGCAGATGGTAGTTGGATAAAGGATACTTCGTTGTTCAGAATCGAACCCGCGGGTCGCGCGAACCAAACGGGAGCTAGACTAGGAGGGTAATAACACAACAAAAACACAGCACCGTACTGGTTAACAAAAGAGTTTTAGACACAGGCGGTGGTTTTGAAAGGGTTTTGGCGAACGTTACCTGAAGATATTCGTAATCATGCACTTTGGCCGGCTGCTATTCCGCGTACGCGCACACAAAGGTCGAGAACACAGTGTGTACACGTTAAGCATGTTAGGTGTCGGTTTTTCAAGTGAAGTTTTTACGACCGAATCATTTTCATTGTTTGCCATTGGTGCATCGTGTATTATCAAGTTCATTGGTTGAGTTTATGCCGGCCGTACGAAGGAGTTTTAGTTTTGTGCATTGTTGGCATATGTTTTCATGAATGTTTGTGTTTATTTGTCGTTGGTAAATTGCGCACGCGCGCGTAGGTAACAAAGAATGGTGGGTCGACGCGAAGTGGTGTTTGTAAAAATGTAGTCAGTAAAACGAAAACACGGTCAGTAATCGGTTAATTGTTTGAGTGAGTGCGAAAGTTGGCCAGGATGCGCCACGAAGCGGTCGCTTACCTGTTTCTCCAGCAGGTTCTGCGACTTTTGTCGAATCGGCTGGAAGCTGCTCGAGGCGGAACCGAACGGTGCAGCCGGTTGGGCATGCGGTTCCTGCATCTCGAGCGAGTCGCCCGTACCCTTGGCGAAGCTGGTGGTCTTGGAAAGCTTCCGCTGCGGCGGTTGGCTGGCGGTGTTCGATTCCCGCAGTGCCGTTATGAGCAGCTTAAACATTTCCCAGTGCCCAAAGCTCAGCTGAAGGACCGATTTCAGCTCATCCAGATTACAGTACATCAGCACACGACCGGAGATGGAGTTTTCGCGCAAAATAGGACCGGTACGCTCCATTGCGGGCTTGAGATCGCTCACTTGCCCCAGT
Source organism: Anopheles cruzii (assembly GCF_943734635.1). NCBI lineage: Eukaryota > Metazoa > Arthropoda > Insecta > Diptera > Culicidae > Anopheles > Anopheles cruzii. The sequence goes on from NC_069144.1 coordinate 24,678,072, forward strand.
AGGTCGATCAGTTGTTCGACCGTCAGGCTGGAGAGCTGCACGTTCGACAGGTCGATGTCGATCGGTGGCGGAGCCATCGTATTCAATGGCTTCTGATGTAGCGAGCCTCCCTTCGGTTTCCCCGGTGCACCGGAAACCCCTGCGCCAGCCATGGAATGCTGATCATGCTCGTTGCGTTCCACAATGATTCTACCCGGCAGTGTTTCATTCAGCAGTGCCCCGGGACTCGGATTAAGCAGGTTGGCCAGATTTTGGTTGTAGTAGTTCATCAGTGCCATTGCCGTCGGTTGTGGGTTGTAAAAGTTTGGCCAATGCGCCAGATTGCTTGCGTGGTGCGGTGTTGGATGCAGGATGCTTCCCTGGTGGTGCCGTGGGACGTGCGCAAATCCGGTCGGCTTCGTCGGTGGCAGCACACTTTTCATCGGTATGATGATTCCCTCGTCTTCCATCGCTTGTTGATCCTCTTTGAGCACCTTGCGCAGGTACGGATCGAGGTTAATCGTGAAGGGCAAAAATATGCGCAGATCCGATACCAGCAGATCCGATTTGTGTAGCTGCAAAAAGGCGTCCAACTTGCGCTCGTCTCGATCGAGATCCAGCAATGCCACGGCTTCTCGCAGGCACGTCAGCTTAGGACGGACTCTGAGGGGGGAAAGGAACCGGCATTACAACGGGATCACGACCATCGCGTCCAATTACCGTCGCACACTTACTTATCATACACTGTTTGAAGTGAAACTGTGTCATCGATGCTGTCGCCAGCTTGATCATGCTCGAGCACGATCATACTAGCACGCAGTGGCCACTGTTCCGTGAGGTTGATCCACGAACTTAATCGATACCAGCTAAATTCAATCTGAAAGGCTTTCAACAAGCGTACTACCAGCGAAAAAGAAGAATTCTTCATTCAATCATCCGCAAAAATGGAACCACTTTTTAGTAACGTACCCGTGATGTAGATCACATTCATCAGCCTTCGCATGCTGCGCGGATTCACGTCGCTGAAGTAATCGTCGGTGAGAATGATCTTCGACAGGTCCATCGGTGGGTTTTGGCCGAGCTTGTGCAGATTCGAACCGATCGAACTGGCGATGGAATCCGAAACGCGTAGCTTCTTGCTGCCACCCCGTGAAGAGCTTGGCATGGCGCGTAGTTTTTCCTGCGAAGACATAATCTCCGACGCGTTCGACAGTCGGCGCGCTGAAGCTGAGTGGCCCAAATGGCTGCCGGTGGGCTGATCGTCTTCCCGGCCCATGTCCGGCATTGCCCTACGGTACGCGTTGAGGGCCGTATTTTGTGCCCGCTGTACCTTGCGCAGGCCCGAGTTTTGCAGGTAAACCGGAAGATGGACGAGATTGCGCAGAAAATCGTGACCACCGATACCGCCTTCGGTGAACAGGCGTCGGCTGTTCGCTTCGGCCGCCTTCGCGATGACGTGCGGATCAACCGCCAGCAGCAATACGAAGGGACGTTGCGGTCCGGAGAGTATCGTTTGGATGGCATTCAGGATCGTGAGCGTGCGCTCGGTGTCGCACGAATCCAACGCATCGACTACCCCGACCAGGCGGCTCTGCTGACTGGTGAACGCGTCGAGGCACCGTACCATATCGGCCATCAGGCTCACTTCCGCCCCGAGGGCCGTCAGAGGAGCGGCCTCGTTGCTCGAGAATGCCCGTTTCAGGTGCTTTCCTTGCGACATAAAAAGAGCACCGATCAGCTTCGACCAGGCGTGCAAATTGGCGATGGCTCCAGCCAAAAGAAAACCGAGCAACACGTAGATTGTTACCGCTATCTCCTCACGGCCCTCGAGCTCGTGTTCGGAGTAGATGATGGAGAGCGACGCCGTCGCCAGGATACCCAGTATGCCGAGCTCGAACATGATCACCACGGGCATGCAGCACATCTTACGCCACTTCCAGCCACCGTTTGCTTTTACTGAAACACCGAACATGAGGAAAAGGGGTGAAGATCAGTCCAATGATTTCGTAAACGATTTCGTGCTAAAGGCTACCGGAAAATGAGTGGCATGATTACCAACCACTCCGCATCTTCGGTGTACTTACAAGGACGCGGTCGAAAGGCACGATATAACCCTGTGGCCAACGAGCCATAGTGGGATTCGATGGCATCGAACAAGGACGCCAACATCAAGGCAATGGCGGCGTCGCCGTTGGGTGCCGCACCGCTCGCTTCGGCAAAATGAAACCGCACCGGCATCGGTTGCTGATCGTTCTGCGGGCCCGGCGGATGGCAGAACGCCACCTGCAGAATCAACCGCAAGCGGCCCAGCTTCCGCGACATGCCGTGGTTCACCGCGTACAGCCACTCGAGGTCGTAGCGGCGATCGAGGAACTTGAACAGAATGTCGAGGAAGTAGATGAGCAGCAGCAGTGTGACGGCCGTCGACAGGCCCCAAATGTAGCTCCACGTAGCGAGCCCCACCACGGTCCCGATCACAATGGCCAGATGGAGGCAGATGAGAAAAAACAGCCAGGACGCGTTGATCGACGGCTCGGACCACGCGTGAGCGAACGTTTTCATCTCCTCGCGCAGCTTCGCCAGCAGAAAGCTCTTCCCGCTGCCCCACTTCGCGTACAGCCCGACCGTGATCGGGGTGGTTAGCGTCGGTTCGCTCAGCACATCGGCCAGCGCCGACGAGTACAGCCCGTACCCGAGCATCCCCTCCGAGTCCTCGTTAGCGTTGAGTCGCCGATTGCCAAACACCTGCCCGAGGATGGTCTTCTGGTGGGTTGCATCGATCGCGTACGGCGTTTCGCCCTCCTTGTTCGACCGGTACAGCAGCTGACCGTACTTCGGGTTGCTGAGCAGCGCCTCGACGATCGCCTTCGAGCGGGCGCGCATCGCCACGTGTAGGCAGGTATCGCCCCGCTTGTCGGTTGCTCCCACTTTCGCCTTCCGCTCCAGCAGCATCTGCACGATCTCGAGGTTACGGTTGCGGACCGCCCGCAGCAGCGGCGTATCGCCATCTTTGGTAGAAAGCTCCAGGTCCGGGTTCGACTGGAGTATCAGCTTCACGATCGCCGTGTGCCCCTTCTCGACGGCCGTGTACAGTGCAGTCTTTTTGTCTTTTCCCTGTATTTCCACGTCCACGTGACGCTTCATCAGTATCTCCACCACGCTCCGGTGGCCCCCCTTGACGGCGTTGATCAGCGGTGTGTCACCGGCCCGATCCTGCACGTTCAGGTACGCTCCGGCACCGATCAATGCCGACGCTATCTCCGTCTGGCCTTCGCGACACGCGATCGACAGCGCGGTCATACCGTCCTTATCCAGGGCGTTCGCGTTCGGTTTGCGTTCCAGCAGCAGGGTGACACACTCCTGAAAACCTCCACTGACCGAGACCAGCAGCGGTGTCCAGGAGTACATTCCCGCCGTATCGACGTTCGCGCCCGCTTTCAGTAGTATGTCCACGATCTCCGCCTTTCCTTTCCGGCAGGCCCACACCAAGGGCGTTGTTCCATACTTCGCGAGTAGTGAGAAAAAGAAATTATTTCACAGTACTTTGAAGATGAATCAAAAGTAAAACGGATGAGACCATACGGTCAATCCTACGTCAAACGTCCGATAGAATGCGTGTCTTTCGACGACACCTACCTTGTCACCTACGTTCACCTTAGCTCCCCCGGTGTTCACGAGCAGCCGCACGATCTCGGTGTGACCGCGACCGGATGCCCAGAGCAGGGGGTTCAGGTGATAGTTGCCGTGTGCCTGCACATCGGCCCCGCGCTGCAGTAAAAGTGCCACCACGCTGGTATGGCCCTTGTACGAGCCCCACATCAGAGCGGTCCAGCCGCCCATATCGCGTTGCTCCAGCTCGGCCCCATTCTCAAGCAGCAGCTCCACAATATCGACGTGACCGGCCTTCGCCGCAAAGTGTAGTGCGGACCAGTTGTCCAGATCCTGCGCCTGTACATCCGCACCGCGGGCTAGCAGTTCCTTTGCGAAGTGGGAGGCTCCACGGCCGCACGCCAGCATCAGCACCGTCGTGTTGTTCTGGAACCGACAAACAGGGAACGGGGTAATTAGTAACTGCGTTCTTATGCAACATAGCACCGATGGCCTTACCTCATCCCGATCGTCGACCTGCAGTTGGCGGGTCCCCAGGAATGTTTTCATTCCAGCCAGATCATCTGTTTCCAGGTACTGTAACAGTGTACGGTGTCCTAAGGATCCCATCGAATCACACCGGTTCAGTGCCTTGTTTTGCGGAAATAGGTAAAGGAAAAGTTAGAAAATCGTACATCGTTTCATTGGTCGAACTGGATACTCTTGTGGTTAGATCACGATCACAAAAATTGAAACGAAATATCTAATTCCTAGAGAGAAAATCAAAATGCCAGCCAAACCACATCTATGGAAACCGATAGCTGTTGCCATTGATAAGGCTGTTGAAACTGCTCTCGGGACGTGGAGCATTTTTGTAAAAACCGTATGCGTTTGAGGCATTGCTACTAATCATTTGCACTGCTATTCTATTTGCGGCTTGCACAAAACGGTGGAAAGCAGCACTATTTATCGCGAATTGAACACTAACGGCGCGCAAATCCATCGACGTTAAGTTGAGAGCGGGCCGAGCAAAACCGAGAACTCGTAAAGTCCAAAATGTATTAAAATAATGTTAAGTAAGGTATGGCTATCCTATGATCGAAAAACTTTAAATAAAATACCATTCGTTCAACTAAAAATTAAAATAAGAATTCTGTATAACTATACTATTCATCAGTTGAGAGGCATTAAAAGTTAAGATAGCTCCGTTGCGATGACATTCGCTTAAAGAAGGGATCATTTTTGTTATGCAATGCGCCAGATGTTTGTCTGGAATGTTGTTAATTCGATATAGCCAATCGGGTCCGATCGTACATTATTGATCATTGTTTAGTGATCGAAACCATTCTTTAAAACCGTTTCTACTAATTTCAACAACAGCAACAACACAAAACAAAACACATAAACGGCTCGGCAAACTACACCACACAGAGATGTTAACAAGAAGAAAAAAAAAATGGATGAGTAAATCAGCAAACAAATGTACCATGTCGTTAACAAGATAGTATTAGCCTTAACACTAATATGGAGACCTTCTGGGCATTCAATTGCACCAGGCGCTGCCATTCCCTGAAGGACATGCAGTTAGCTCTTAGAGTGCCAGCTTCTGGCTCGATGACAGAACGAATTGGAATCGGACAGTGCAGAAGGACCAGCTATGGATTCTCTTGAGATGCGGCTCGCATTTATATGGCAATGATTGCCACAGACGACCCGCGGGCCACATGGGGCGCAAACCGAGCCTGACGGAACATAGATGCTCTCCGATGCTGGATTTCCTAATCGGGCAGACGGCTAACGACGACGACGAATGGTGCTCGACTCAGCCCGTTCAGATCTCGTTTGTAACGCACGCGCTGCCAATCGAGGCGGATAATATCGCTCCACCGAGAGTTGATGATGAGTCACGAGACACCCGAGCATAGAGCATATACTCAATGGCACCCCCGGAGACCCTGATGCGGTTTGCTGATTTTCTTATTGACCGATTTTCCCACCACTAGCTGGTGGGACTCTTTCATTGCCGTGAAGATGAACGAGACGAATAGGGACGAATTACTCGAGAGCCCACAAGGGGCCTCGGCGGGGCAACAAATAAAAAGTGACGACCTTTGGGTCCACCACCGTCACCAGGCCACGAAGCGAAGAGGCAGGCCGCCGGCCGGGAGACCGTCGGTATTTGCGCAGTAAAATTGCAACCACTACCACTTACCATATACCGGTTGGTTGCGTCCTGCAGACCACCGGGGCCAGGTTCGCGCGCTAACAAGGGATCGATATGGTCCGGCGTGAGGTGGTCCGGTGGTGTACATGATGACATCATTAGTGGAAAAGGCAAAAGAAAGACAGAACGCGGCAATCGGCCGCGGGCCCGATCGGAGCACCGGCACCAGCTTGTGGCCTTTGCGGTCAAAGCCTTGACTAGAAGCCAGCTAGGTAACTCTACCGTGAGCCCAACCCCGGCCCGCACCGGTCCCCAGAGAGAGATAGAGGTGTTCCGGTTTTCGCGTGGAATTACCGTGCTCACATTGAGCCCGTAATTTTATATCGTTTTACAAATGGATAATTCTACAATTTTGTCATCGACGGGCACCCCGATCTTCCTTTCACCGGTGGACTCGTCCTCCTCCTCCTCGATCGGAGGGTCATGTAAGAGCTGGCTTTTGTTGGCGGTGGTGTGTTATGAAACACACGCGTGCCCGGAGGATGGCGTGCACCGCGATGATGATGGCGCGAACGAGGATCATTTTAATTTAATTTTCATGTCAATCAATGCCATTACGGCTTAAGTCAACAGGCCGATCGATTGAGGCCGTACCAAGTTGTACGGAGAGTACGTAAGCAATATTCGAAGGTTTATTGAGTAATTGTAATTGACTCGTTTGGTACAAGTACTAAGAACGGACCACTGTCCGCAATACTAACATGGAATTGATAATCCTCAATCCTCTACCAATAATTAAAATCCAGAAGTATTTTCCATCGAGATTTTCTACTTTGTATGGTTCATTTATTCAAGGAAGGAAGCTCGAAGCCAGTGTTTTGCATCACTTCTGTTCTTCTAACTTTTAGCTCCAGTTGCATTAGTTGCATCCAAGTTGCAGTGATCAGGAACCGGAAACTACATGTCCGGCAGAAATGTTGGTTTCCCACTGGCAATTGATATGCGCCGATAGGGCCGATCATTTAAGCTGTCCATTATAATAATAGAAAACTACTTCTCGTGCCGGCAAACCTAAACACGCTCGTAGATATCAATCAATCGGGCGCGAGAATGATCACGACTGGTCAGTGAAACTGCCATCGCCGGGAGGGCTGAGCGAAAGAAACGCAGCGGCTGGGCGCTACACCGTCTGGATCGGCCTGTTGCAGTCCAGCCTCCAGTGGCTACCCTCCGATTCGATTAGGACCGCAAGCAGCAGTTCCTTTTTTATCAGCGACTGATTATACTTTTAAATTGACCCTTAATTAATCACACCGCACCGAGCCGCGGGCCGAGTTTCTACCTGTCCAACACACCCCCATGCTCGGTTAAGCCGCACGCCGAATGTCCGTCTGGCCGGCCGCAAGGCCAAGACGCCGTACGCCCAGCCCCAGAAGCACGGCCCACCGACGGCCCGTTCCTATCACCCCAAAAGCCAGTCTCTGCAAAAGGGTGCACAATGCAAATCGAACGAAGACCGGTCCGCTGGGTCTGCTTGTAGGACTTGGTCTAAAGCTGCTGTGCGCGCCGCTACCGTGCTCCGAAGCTGTCGTACCGCTAAGCGCGGACCGGATCAATGTGTGTCGCCCTGGTTCCCAGAAGCCGCCCAGTAGCAGGATATCGGTAGTGAGCGCACGGCCATGTTTACAGAAGGAGTTCAGTATGCGCAAGGTCGTTTATAGCCGAGCAATCATTCAGCGATCCGGTTAGGCCGGGATCCCTAAGCAATGAGTCAGCGCCGTGCATTTGGATACGGTTTTGAGGGATGGACGGACGCAGAATGTTGTGGAATGTTTCTATACGAAAAACCAAACAACATAACCTGCCATTTTCGGGATTTTCACAAATTTTTGATCAACCCTTGAATGTGCGACACTAACATGCACTCAACACATCCAGATTCCACCAAACCCAAGTTCGACTGAACAACAGAACTCGGCGGACGAGCAACAGAACATTCACAACGAATATTCTTAAAGGAATCTGATATTTTCTCATATTAAACATTGTCTATACTGGCCAGAAAAAGTGAGAAAAGATAATTTTCGCCAAATGCAAAACATGCAGATGAAAGTTCATGATCAGGATCTTCCGTCTTTGCTTTGCTTAAGGTCCGATTTAGGTGTACACAGTTTTTTTCGTTCAAACTTTGCTAAAATTGTAAAATATAAAAACAATGGCCCCAGACTGTTTGCAAAGCTGTTGTGCACAGCCAAGAAACTTAAAATTTAAAAGTATTGCACAAAGGTTATTCCGATTAGGGTCACAGATGTTCATTAGCTTCTTCTAACAAATACTAAAAATATACTTTATCCTTTTCGACACTCGATCAATATTGGTCGATCGATCAGCCCGTTCGCAGCGCAGGGTTAGTCCGACGGTAGTCCAAATTTATGACCCTGCGCGGTAAAGGGAACGCGTAGAAAGTGGCTGTAAAAAACCATGTAACGTACGTGCACTTTCGAAGACCGCGTTATTCGACGGCCATACGCTTTGAGGCGCTGGACGTTCAGGATCAGCTCGTCGCATCCGATTACTTTCATCTTGAGACGCGCAATCACCGGGTGACGGGGGAACTAGCGCACACGGCACCACACCAACCAACAACCACACTCACAGCGGCGGACACATTTACTTCGTCTGCACACGGAACACCCGAATACTCGCGTCGCTCGAGAGCGTGGGCAGGATTTTGGGGTCTTCCCACCGAACTGATCACAAATCTTCTTCCGTTTTCGTTTTCTTCGTCCTTTCTGTCTTCTCCCACAGGATGGTGGTACCGCTGCTGGTGAAATCGGTGCCCCGCTGGGGCCACTGAGAAGCGCACTAAACGGTGAAAAGGTGCACATCGTCGTGCAGGTTGCCTTGTTCTCGTTGTATTGCCATTTTTCCTCTTTTTTTCTTTACTGTTCGTCGTACACCCCGGTCCGGACGGTCGGTGGGGAGCGGGAAAGCAATAAATTATATCACCTCTGATTGCCATTTCGGGACGATCGTGATCGTGAGCCCTTAATCCCCCATCGCGACGCAGGATTTGGGAAGACGTGACAAAGCGTGCCAAAATGATGCAAATTTATTGTGTTTCGGGAAATAATTTCCAGCTTCCCTAATTGATAGCGCTTAATCACGTTTCGCTGTGCCAATTTTCACATTCCTTACAGCGCAAACTCGTTTCTGGACTTTGTGGACCCTACCGTCACCCTCAAGTCGATTTCATCGGATTGGATCTTACTTAATTTGGATTTTTTGGCGGGAAAGTCCACCAAGAATTTAAAAACCATCCAGTACAAGTTTCAACAACATTTTCCATACTTATGAAAACTAATGTGCTTTCGTGTGTGAGATCGCTTTCGGATTGGATCGATAGGCGTTCGAATTTATCGTGTAAGCGCAAGATTTCAGTTGCATTGCGCGTCTTCTTAACGGAGTTAACCAGATTCATTTGCCGCTGATACGCCTTTTTCCTCATTTCATCTGAACGAAGCAATGGGGCGAACCCCTAAAACTTGTTTCTTTTTAAAAGACCATCGAAACTGGGCGCTGCTTTGGGTCTACCGTACAATGTCCTGTTGGCCCATTTTTCCCCTTTGATTTCGAACGCTCCACATTTAGGGTTTGCTGGTGGCGAAATTTCTGGCAGGCAGGCAGGCAACACAACAAGATGAGGAACACAAGAAAACTAAGCAGAACAAGATGTAAATTTCTAACCGTAGGAAATAAATTAACATAATCGCCTGAGAAGTGACACGAGCCAATCGCGAACAAATGGTTCATCAATTAAACTTTCGCGCATTTATTGCCCGACTCATCCGGCGCAGGGTACAGTAGGTAAAGTTGCAGTTTGGTCATGTTTTTTGAACAAGAAATAAGTTTTGTTCGAAGTCGATCATTCGATCTCATCGATGTTTGACGAATAGGAAATTTACATTTTTTTGTAAATTGGTTCAAATGTTCCAAACAAACGGTAGCGGAATTCAAAGAATAGCGTAATAAATCATTCGAAAAGCAATCCCGCCGACCCCACACCGCACCGTATGTACGACGAAGCCAGCTGAATAAACAGGTTGAGAAATTGGGCAACACAACATTTGAGGACACGCACAACACACTGTACCGTAACAGAGCCCACAATTCGAACACTGGCACACCCCAATAAGTGCACATTCGTAATTACTCCGTGCGCGGATGTGGAACACACTTGGGAAGGACTTCGCACGTTGAACACACACTTAACTGGTGGCGATTCCTTGCTTCCTGGACAACTACACACGACACGGACACCCAACTCCAGTATCAGTGCTGGGCGCGTGAGGCAATACTCTTTGGAGCGTTCCAAGACTGCTGTGATCACCGTGGTACTTCGTTTGCCTCGCGCATCTTTTAGCACGACGGGGTGAGAGAAAGAGCAAAGCGAGGGCAGAGTTCCTTAGGCACAATGGCGCGCAACGGAAGTGCACCGAAGGAACGCCACCACCACGCGCACTCGCGCACGACCAGAGTCAGTTGCGTTCAACCGTTCGCGTACGACTAAACGTTGGTACCCGATCCCCACGACCGATCGGATCTCGAGCCCGATCTCTGCGGCTCCGTTTGACAACGACCCCGGCACCACCGGCGTTAGGCACCGTCCCACGAACGAGGTGAGGTGAGGTTCTGCTACTGTTACTACTCCGCTCCGTTAAGCCGCTTGGCAGAAAACAGGTCCCACCACCAGCTGATGGCAACGAACGGGGCTTGTCGGCCCTCTGGCGGCGGGAACTGAAACCCGAAAGAGGTCTCGCATGATGCTGACTGACTGACGAGCCTCAACGGTGAATGGACGATACCGTGATGTATGGCAAAGAAGATAGGGGACCAACGATAAAATCAACGATATTAAATGTGCTCTGCTTGTAAAAAAATCGCCATCAAAAGAAACAATGCCAAATATAAGTTAGTTATCAAAATTTCTCACATCGTTCTCTGAGGCCTTACTGCGGTGCGAATTATCCACACATTTATCATCGGCAGGATGCGGCAGGTTATCATCTTTAGGACCTCTTTCGGTTTGCAATTTTTCATGTTACTCGAATTGTGTTTCTCAAAGAGGTAATTTCATTCAGAGGAACTTTCCAGGAGCTTTGTTGGAATAATGTTGGTCACGATGCGTTTCACTTTGTAACGCATTGACCATAAAATCCGTCGTAGCGATTCGTACGATTTGCAAATCAACCAAGTTACCAATAATGTACCAAATCCACCCATTTGAGCGGATGTTTTGACCAGTTGTGGCCGTTCTTGCGCCAGCCAAGTCATTAACGGATTGAACATCATTTAACAAAATTTTGGTACTATTCAGACAATTGTGATGTTAATATAACTGAGTCACTATAGGCGTTAAACTTCGTCCAATAAATTGAATTTAATAACACGCAATTTATTGCAATCTCTTCGCTTAACGACCATTACAAAAATCGAGCATTTTCTACATCGGACGCGGGACCAACACCGCCGCGCGTAAAAATCCCATTTTTACAGGAACAACAGAAGATTAACGTTGTTGTTGCGTTTCCGGATAAGTGAACTGTTCTACAGACTAAGTGTACAAATGAAACAAAATTATAAATTCACATCTCAATGTAACGTTTATTTTCGGTACTGAACGAAACAGAATCCTATTATTAGATGATACGAAAGTTGTTTGCAACAAACATTGAAGTTCAGTTATCCGACTGACTCGAACGAGTTTCACGGGTAACTTGAAACGACAAAAAAAAGACACATGAAGGAAGTAATCGCTTTGAAATACCGAGGCAATAATACGATAATTGCCAGCTAATATGTCAGACGCAATAATCAGTCAACCGATCGCCGTAGTGCCAGTTACTAAGTAGTGCAACGCATTTCAAATATTCGCAATCGGGTCGTGCGGCACAGAGAGATGATCAATCAACCCACCTGGACCTGGAGTTAGTCTATAAATCTTGCAAAGAATCGATTTGAAAGTCAATTCGGATGATCAATCGTGTGCTGCTGCTGCTGCTGAGTGACCAGTATGCATGTATACCATATTTTAAATGCGTGCAAAGTGTGTAAATATGGCACCCGATATGAGAGCTGTTTCCAACGAGCCCCCGCCACCGGTTGCACGTGGCCCCACGTTCCCGAGCAGAGCGCGTGTTTCCGGGTTGCCGGCGATACATTTGCTGCCACACACAAACAGGTATCTCGTGAGCAGAATAATTTAAAAATGTCCAATCCCGAGCTTTGCAACCATTTTTGGCGCACTTTTGCAGCACCACAATGAGCAGCATTCTAAAGAGCGCGCCACCGACAAATTGGTTTGCCGCCATTTGTTTTGTGTTGCATTTGCATCGAAACGCGTCAGCAGAATAGAGTTTGTGGTGCCGAGAACGCCGTGCTAGCCAACGGTATGACGTTGGCGACATACCCCATTAACAATCTCTGATGAGCGGTGGTAAGATGATCGCGTTCCGAGTACGGCGTCCGCGCATCCTTGGCCCGAGTCGGCAAGAAAGATCAAAACATTGTAACCCGTTCTTACGGATGCTCTAAGCGACTCAATTGGCATGCTCTAGGGACATTCCACTTAATAATTTGCTGTTAATGTTTCGCTCGAATGAACTGGCGGTCAGAAATGTTTGTTGTGACGACCCATTGCCCATTGCGTTGGCCCGATGCCAGTTGCAGTCACAAAATGAACTAAAACTTTTCAGCCGACCAAGAGCAGAAAGGTACAGGCTACGGAGGGCTATAGATGGCTATGTTTTCCCCGATTTTCATCATGATTACATTATTGTAGTGAATTAGGTAAACAACGGTGCTAGAAATTTTTTGTTTAATTTTCAATTATAATGGAACTCGATGATTTTCTTCAATAACTTTCCAATTCTAAATGCAACACAGAGTTACAAACTGAAAGAAGAATGAAACGGGTGCTATGAGAATGCTATGCTGGCCAAATCATAGCGCGGCATCACGAAATAGACGACATCGAAGGCCATGTCTCAAGAAGTACACTCATCAATTAAGTAATAACAATTGATTTTTGTGAAAACAATAAAAATACGGATGAAATAAACGATAAGAAAAGAAAACTCACGACAACAAGGCTGCTAGCAACGTTTAACTAATAGTAAAAGGAGCAGTAGAACAACACACAATACAACAACACGGAATATAGTAAAACTAAAGGAAAACCAAAGTAACAACAAACAGTTAACAAACACACAACAAACATTCAAACCACACAGCGACACAGAAACGGTTGAAGGGCTCGACAACGAGAAACGGCTAGTAACTGTATATCAAAAGAAGAGTACAAAACACGAAAAAGGGGAAAGCCTCGAAAATGGTGGCTTCCGGTCTCTCGAAAAGTTGCAGAAGAGAATTAAACAGTAGAGTGGTGGAAAAGTTCACTATGGCAAAAGATCGATCGAGAGCTAATGGAGCGAGCGAAGGAGAGAAAAAGAGAAAAAGAGAGAGCTAAATATAGGACAGGATCACGAAACGTCAGAATGATGCAAAAGAGTGACAGCAAGACACGGCGAAAGGTGGTTAATGGGGACAGAGCGACAGAGAGTGTGAGAACAAAGTGTTAAACAGGAAGTTCCTAGGTCCTAGTGGCGGCAGCAGCAGCAGCAGCAGCAGCAGCAAAAGTGAGGCAAAACACACGCTCAAAACACATGGATGCTGGATGGGATGGGAACACACAGTGGCAGTACGGTAGAAGGGTGGGGTGTGGGGATGCTCTGCTTGCTGGATGGCGGCGGGATGGTGTTACTAGCGAACTCTGACAAGGCTTGTGTAGGTAGGTACCGTATTGGAGTGACGTCTCATGATCGCGAAACTGAACCGCCGGTGACCGGTGTGGTCCGGGTCGGCGGTGCTGGCCAGTAGGTTGCCCGGGTGGTACGGCGAAAGCGAGCTCGTTACGACCAGCGAGGGTATGCGGAGCCGATGGTGCAGTAACCGGGTCGGTGTACCGCTTTGGTTGGTCGCCGTCGGTGCCGAACCGACGGTGGATCCTCCGATTTCCGTGGCTGGACCACCGGTGGGTGTGGCGGCGGCTCCGTCCGCCGCTGGCCGCTCCTGTCCATCGGCCGGAGAATCGGGTCTAGGCCGCCCGTCCTGTGGTGCCTGCTGACGGGCCGGTGAGCTCGGGCTGGTAGCCGGGCTGCTGTTGTTGTTCGTCGCATCCAGCGCGCTCTCCAGTAAGGCGGGATCCGGAAACGACCCATGGATACTGCTGACCAGGGCCCGCACATGATCGTAACTCTTGCCGCTATCCATGTCCGGACCAAGGACCGACGACGATCACAGTTCAGTGCGCCGCGGCAAAGCGATCGCTACAAGCAGCGCCGAGGTGTTACGTCCGGAGTCTGTCGGTTATCCTTCAATCGCTGCACTGGCAAGGTGGCGGGTCAAGAGCGCAGATAACGCAGTACATGCAGCAGAAACTCAAGGCGCGTCCAAGATCGTCAAGCCTGGCGCCCTGGCCCGTCGTCACCCCCGGGCGGCAAGGTGACAAGTCGATGACAGTAGCAGGCTTTTGGGGGACGGCAGTCAATCTTGGTAGGCGCTGGAAGGCGTTGGGCGTTGATTTTGGCCTCCTGACAACAGACACACACACACAGAGACACAGAGACACACACCACTATCACCTTGCTTCCTCTTCTCGTCGTCGTGGATTGGGGACGAAAACACAGAGAAAGAGAGTGTGACAGTCGAAACAATGGTTAGCACAGCTGAGCAAACGCAACACACGCCGCTGAAGGGCGGTTGACTCGGAGATGGAACGGAACGGAGCACAACATTTTCTGCAAAAAAAACACATCGGGGTCTAAGGGGGGAACACGTGGCGACGGGGGGTTGGGGGAGAAAGAAATAACGTAAGGTCAATCAAAATTGGGTAGCAGCCTCTGCTCGCGACGAGCTCCAGATTCCTGCACCAGGAGGCCCAGGCACAAATACAGGCAAATCTCTGCACGCACTAAATGGACGGAGCGCAGCCAGGCGGAGGCAATAGGGCTTCAGGCATTACTAAGGGGGGCGGTTAGTGTGATTACGACCACGATGGGGATTGCGCTAAACGAGCGGGACAGGTTAGGGCGCTAAGGCTGGACGATGCATCCACTCTCAAGGCCATGGACCAGAGATTCTGGCGGGGCATGAATGAAGAAGGTTGCCAGTTCTCCCAAGTTGTCCCTGGACTATCCCTGTGTTGTCCTATTTGTTTCGTAAAAGCAACCACGAATCCACATCGAAGTCAATACTGATACTGGGGTCATTATATTTGAGTGGCCGCGACTAAGGCAACCGCAGTGCGAGACAGCGAGATCTATTCTAGTGAAGCTTTGCTAGCGTCTAATGTCGTGCTACAGAGCTTACGAAAACCGGAAACTAGTGTCTGCTAGTCAGCTAATGCCGAGGGACTACTAGGGTAATTATGAAAACTCACGAAAACCAAAGTCTCTCACTCGAGTGAGAGAGAAACGGTCTACAGTCTACTACCACGTTTTACCAACTCGAGCGAGCACAGGAGACAGATGTACAACAAGACGAATTGGTGGAATCGTTTGTGGTTCCGTTCGTGATCAGAGCTCTACGCACGGACATGGCGAGCGGCTAATTCGCGGCTAAGAGGGTCGTGCTTTACACCGTTCCGTCCGTCCGTCGCGTCCGCGGACACCCTCGGAAGAACACTGACAACATTGACGACATTGAACGTGCGGCGCCCCATTTGAGCATGGATTCCAGAATGCACACATGCACAAACCGTCGAGGCCACGACGAGGTTGAATCGGTTCGTCCGTTCGAAGAGTAGCATCTAACACACCGCTTTTTGTGTGGTACATATCATCAATAATCGGTTCGGGCCGGGGGGGGTTTTTAGTTGATTGATTTCAATTTTGGGCCCCTTGATACACGGAACAAGCGAAATGTGGAAATGAAACTATGGATTGAAGGTGCTCGATGATAAGTAACGCTCCTACTACTGCTATGTGCTATGTGCTGATGTGACAATGCTTGAAAACGTAGTCATGATCGCTCGAGAGTGAGAGCAGATTGATTGATGAGTGCAATGATTCTCGATGCGTCGACGTGTCACTGAGTGTAATGAAGGTTGTCGGTTTATCGTCAACTAGTTTCGACTAGACATTTGAGCCGACGCGCCCCGCAGAAAAGCCTCATCTCAAGGTGTACTGCTACCATTAAGCATCGTCATTGCTACTTCCAGGCAAAGGACACCGCGTTGCGTTTAACGCAAAATCCTACCCCATAGGAAGTAATAAAGATAGGATGGCCCATCAGTGTGGCTCGTAAACGTCACCAGCGATCACGGGGCGGGCGGAAAAACGTTCAGAGAGCCCCGTCTGAAGGGTATCCATCGGCGTGTCATGTGCATCACACGGATCAAATGGGACCCATCAAACAGCGGGCTGATATTGGCTGGCCGTTTCACGCATAACGTTCTCCTCCGTGATCTTTGGCCATTATCTCCGTGGTCGGCGTTCGAAAATATGTGGACTTGCTCTTCCCAGATAAGGACGGACTTCTCTTCCGTTCGGTCCCATCCCGACCCCAAAGACCGAGCCGCGCGTATCGGAAAGCTTCAGCACTTCAGCAGCCCCGTAACAAGCCACTCCACTATCTGTGATAACCCTGGGGGCCCTTGTAAACAGTGCGCGACAACGGCGAACGGTGTATCATTTGCAAACAGCCCAACGTGATCAACGCGGTGGTGGCGGCTATGATTTTGCACTAATGATTAGCACCTTCGGTGCCGTTAAGGACCTATTAAAGTGCCGAACGGACTGTAAAGAGCTGTAAACATCAGCCCTCTCTCGGGCGAGAACCTCACGGACCGCGCTGTCCAAAACGTAAATCGCTTCCCGAATATATTGCTTATATCCGATCCGATATCCCTTCTGGTCTATATTTACCTGATGGTGGTGCTCGTGGCCCGGTGAGCGGTGCTTGCTTTTAAACATGGTGCCGCCGAGTATTTTAACTGCTATCGCCCGCTATCAATCAGTATCGTCTGTCGGGGCGAAGGGGTTCTTTCTATTCCAATCGATTGGCTCGGTGCTCCCACCGAATTGGCATACTTTCACTAGGAATAGCCACAACAGGAAAGCGCGTCTTTCCGTCTCGCTTCTTCGTGGGACACTACTGCCGATGCGACACTGGCAAGGGCAGTTACAGGCCCCACGGGCAAGTTAACCCAGCGAAGACACTGCAACGTTCCGGATTTCTTTTACCAACACGCCGCCGCCCGGGGACACAACACCAAAACGCGCCAATCTCGCTGGCCACCAGTGTGTTTGCTCGATGATAGCCGTGTTTCCCGGACGCGACACAAAACGTGATGGAACAACGGGCGGCGCGAGAGCGAACTGATTCTCACCAGAGCGGTGATGGCTTTCTAGGTGATGATCTTCAGCAGGCGGCTGCCACAGATCGTTCTCCGCCGACGATTGATGGAAATCCTGACTCTAGTCGGTTGGGTTGGGACGGGGTCGTCAGGTCAAGCCCCCGGTGCTCGAAGCAAAAGAACCGCGATGCGAAGGGCGCGACCAGTTCGAAGGGAAGCGCCGAGCCCGAGAACCGACCGACCGATCGTGCGCCCGTTCGTGAACTGAGACGCGCAACGTCTCTCCGATACGCTGGGGACAAGCAACAGCCGCGGCGAGTGCGAACGGCGAACTGTGCTGCTGCTCCTCATCGCGGTAGTCGGCGGCGGCGGCAATCGAACACACAACGCCAGCCGCGAGAAGGCGTGTATCTCACAGAGGGCCGCCAACGACGACGACGACGACAATGGCCGGTCCGTCGGCGAGCGATATATCTGTGATTAAAAATTCTTTCGGAGAGCGCACCAGTGTGCAGCAGCAGCCAGCCATTTGTTTGTGTGTGGAATGATCAGCGGGGTGATCCCTGACGGACGACGGAGATGCTACCACGATGACTCGGCGACGGTACACCCGCATACAGCAGCAGCTCCGTCGGTTCGAAAGAAAACTTTCCGGGCAGGCCGCGACCACGGATCCGCGGCCCGGCAACAGCTGACGACGAGTAGATTGTTATCTGAGCAAACAATGGCTTCGTAGCGCGAGTGTAGGCCGTGTGATACTTCTGGAACAGCGAGACACACACGCACATAGCTGTGCTCATCCTTGGCCCAAGAGCGTGGACTAGAGGAGGATGCTTCGCTTTCCGGCCCGCCACAAGAAACGTGTAGCTTGATAGTTTTGTCTTAATATCTCAGTGTGCTGTGGAAAGAGAGGAAGAGAGCGCCACCGAATGCTTGTCGGGGCCTGCTCGACATCCGTGGCGTGTTATTGATCCCGTGTTGTGACAGTGGTGTCCGGAGATGGGCGATAGCTGCTACAATATGCAGCTACGGAACCTAGTCGTGGCATTCGTAGTGGCAGAAACTAGGCCAACAGAAGTTGTTCATCGATTTAAAAGTTACTTTCTCCCCTGTGACGCGGAGTTTTACACAAATATACATCGCGCCACCGAACGGGAACCGAATTACCGGCCAGCAAATCGGTTAGAGGGTCAGTAAAACCATGTCCAGAAAATGTTCCCCCGACCATAAAACAGATCATAAAAAGTCGTAATAACAGCCGGACACTCGAGGCGATAAGGTGCCCACCAGAGTGGTTAGACCGCGGAACCGAAAACGTAGCAAGCCTCGTCTTCGTCCACACCATCAATAATTCCAATTGAACTCGGGAGCCGAGGACCGATGCGTCGGTTTCTATCGACGTCACAGTCTGGACCGCGCGGAATCAATCGACCGCAGTTCGTTCGACTATCGCTAGCCACTTTGGTCGCTACCCAGCCCAGCTTTGGTTAATTGTATTAAATTTTTCTGCCCGCTAGAGTCAACCGGTACCAGCGCGGTAGGGCCGCGACCATCAAATTCCAGCGAATGAATCCAAACTCTTTGAGACTGCTAACCGTTTAAGTAACGATTCATAGGAGATATGACTGCGGCTGGTACGTGGAACCCCCGAGAAGTGTCCGAGCCGGCCAAGAAGCCGTCAGCACGTCGTCAGCGGCAAATGTTTAATGGTTGTGCGTGCGCTTCAATTTAATATTCTTCTGGCGTGCCCAGGAAGGAATAGGGTTGTGAGATTGGTCACAATCGGTTGGCGTGGCGCGCGCTGTCCATTACGGGGACGAGCTCTTTTGTGCGATAAGCGAATGTAGCGCGAGTGCCAGGGCCAGAACTAAGTCAGGGTCAGTGTCATTCTAGCAAAACGGCAATAGGGCAGCAGAGAATTTGCGCTGTAAATTGCATCGACACACAGGGAGGGGAAGCACTTGTTGCCATTTTGGTGGCGATCGCTAATCAGAAGCAGATGTCGCAGAGTTTTATTTTTATAGTGAAAAATAACTGGAGAATTTCAATACCAGTGGCTCTCGTGTACCGTGTAGCGGAAGATGCATTTTATAGATCACTTTGTGCATTCCGCTAGAGGTCTCCAAACATGCTGGCGCTCACAACTATGGCAGTGGAAGAGTAGAAGAGAGAATATCCACATCTTCGGTGTCTCTCTCACTCACTGTCTCGTTCTCTTTTGCTCTTACAAACACGATTGTAGCACGATGGAATGCCCGGTGTAGCATCAACCCGTGCCGTGACCGAATGCGGAGAGCAACGCGTTTGTTTGCTAAAACGACACCGCCGACGATGTAAACAACTGATGCTACAAGATTAGCGTGCACGCGTTTCTTCCGCGAACGCCGCATGGCCTGGCTCGTCTACTACTACTATACCTGGCTCGAGGAGGACGTCGATCGTCGCAGCGAGTTTCGCAGGAAGCCAATGTACGGCATAATGCTGCCATAGGAGTGGTTCCGGGGCAATCCGGCACTCGGACCGGGTTGACCGGCACTGCTGCTGCTGCCCAGCGATAGGCGCGTCAGCGGTGACAGCTCCGAGAGTTCACGGTTTCGCAGAAATGGACGTCGTTCCATCGTGTGGCGTCAAGTGGTTCGAAACAGAAACTAACACACTGGACACTAGATCACTAGACACTAGCCGGAAACACTTTCGCAGTGCGAGCTGACGTGCGCACTATCCAAAGCGAACTTCGATCAGTTTGGTCAAGGTATAAAACATACAGGAACCTAGCTCGGTTCCAGTCCGGTAGACATGTTGGCCCCAGCCGGGCAATGCAACTACTGATCGACTGCCGGCAGTGCAGCGCGGCTTATCGTCCTCTGGCCGCAACACACACACGCACACAAGATGGTGAGGATTAGTCGCCCGCGGTTCCCGGTGTGCTGCAAGATGGAGCTACCCGCGTCAAATGATCTGTCATCGCTGCACGGGCCCAAACCAAGATTAGAGTGAGCAACAAAGTAGGCCGAGAAGCTCCACCAATTCGGGACTCGAAAGACGCCGGGAGCTCTCTGTTATCTGGAGCGCGGAATCTGTGAGCGCCACACGTTTCTGATGGGGTTAGGCTAGCAGGGTTAAGGCTGAAGGCGCCACGCTCATCCGGCTTCGGTAGTGGTGGTGAAAACGGATCGTGGCGCCAACAGATGCTTTACGTTTAGGTTTACACTTGCTCCATGTTTAGGTCCCGGGTGTGACCGATAAGCGCCGTGCGTTCCAGGCACTTTCCTACCGTGAAGTAGCATCTTGTGGAAGATTTGTCCGGAATTCATTTTCAAATAGAATAGAATTCACTATTTCGATTAACGATCGAGCGATCCGTTATTGCAAAGTGGGGAATTAAAATGCATTGGTATTTATCGTTTCTTTTGCTTCGTTTGGATGGCCAAGCACCAAACCGAGTGATGTTTCTTTCTGACGATTTCGATGAAAAGCGTTCGTTGTTAAATTTAGTTTAAGGTCCCAAAGCTGTTTACAATTCTAATCTAAACGAATAAACGAATACACATGTCTACTCATGCTTAGCTCACGCCCATTATAAAAGGATTAAAAATTCATGTTTCGACCGTTTTAACGGCTAAAAACAAGCAGACATTTAAGCGAGAATCCACCAGCCACGTGGGTAATTAATTACTCGCAAATCATCCAATTAGCATGATGAATCCGCGTGCGAGCCACAACAAAGGATAAAATGGATTCTTCTACACCGCATGACGATCTTTTTACGACCGAGACCGACCCAGCACCGCACAGCAGCCAGTGGCCAATCACTTGGCTAGTGGCAAAAAGTGTCGTGATGAAAGAAATAGTATTTTTTAAATACTATTTCACTTACACATGCGTACTCATTCTGTACAGTGGTGTAGCCAGCCTCTACATTGGGAGGAGAAGTGGTCCAAGGCGGGATCAACATGCTTCTGTCACGATCGTCACCGTGTGAATTTTGCAGAAAGTAACGGAAAAAAACGTCAGCCGCATTGCGGTCGTGAATTGCAACATTTGGACGAGCCTTTGCGACTTTGAAGAGACGAAAATAGCCTGCCCGTTACACGCTGCTTCTTTTCACTCATAATTCCTTCTTCGGGCACTTCTTCTCGGTCGCTCGGTCCGACGGCGTGGCCAGACCAGAACATCGATTCGGTATTTCGGTACAGCGCTAATTAAAGTTATGTTAACTCCGCGCGTACCAGTGTCACCTCGGCGAGATCGTGAAGGCCCGGATCTAGCCGTACCGGATATCAATGAAATTAATCTCGCATTCGAAAGATGATGACGACACTATTAATAGAAAATGAAATGCGTCCGCGGGTTCGCTGGCGACAGGCGCTTCGCTTATTGTTATTTACTCTTCACAATAGGGCTGTGTGGACTATTCATCGATTGTTGGCGTGATCAGTGGCGTGATGGATAGATTGACAGTTGGTGCGAGGTGATTGCCCCGATATATAATACAAGTTGCTTCTACTGTAAAACATTTGTCATTCATTTTAAGATGGGATGTAAACAACTTAAGCAAGCAGTAACTTGAGAAACTTAACATAAAATGTTTCTCATTTGTCAGTGACTCACCGTCCGGCCTTGAGCCACATCCTCGGTTCTTGGCTGAGATGTTTCCCTACACCACAGAACACCGTCCCAAAACACTTCGCAAGGTCAAGAGAGGACACCGGCTAGAGCATATAACTACTACAAGGATCAACCCATGTGGCAAAAACGGAAAAAGCTTCAAAAAACATAAGACCCATCTGCGGTGTGTGAACCAGTCCATTCATTACTGCCCATTTTTTCTCTTATTTTATTGTTTGGGGATTCCTTTAACGGCACTTCGAAGCAAGCCGAAACCGGATCGCCACCCCAATCAGCTGTTCGCCCGGCGGCCGGCGTTACGAAGAACTTCCCTCCCTGTCATACCGGCGCAATGCCTTTGGTTTGGCGTGTGTGTGTGTGTGTTAGTCTGTGGTCCGGTTCGCGTCGCGTCATGGGCGTCAAGTGATGGGACATCTATCGAATGAATATTATGCTCTTTCGAAGATGAATGATTTGTGTGAAACGCATGGACAACACGATCAAGTGGGATGAAAGAAAGAAACAAAACACCGCACTACCTTTCTCACTCTCTCGTCCTATCTGAATATGTTTGCGCAAATCAAACCGGCTGAACTCACCTGACTGAACGACGAATCTTGCCAACCTCAGGTTCCGAACCAACAAATACAATAAAAGTTGTATTTTATCGCCGAGATGCCAATCTTTTCACTTCTTCCGGCCCAGTGAGTCAGCGCAAGCACGGTTTCCGCAGTCGTCGTCAATGCCTGGCGACGGAAGTCTTCCACGCCGGCACTTGGTTGGCCCAGGTCGCAAGACGTTGATGAAACCGAAGGATTAAGTACGGCCAAAATTCCTCCACCTTCCAAAGCCACGGTGCGCACGTTTCTTTACGCTTGCCTTTCCCCACAGCCTGGCGATGCACGGGAAATACTTTTGGGACGAGATTTCGCTCAGCACACGCACGCACCCAGTGTAGTGTCTATCGTCTGTGAGACACTTTTCTATCAACGAACATAATCACCAACGCACCTCTTTTCGAATAAATTAACAAAACGGACAGCACTATCGGGATGGCAACACATTGAACACAGGAAAACGCAACGAGTTCTCTACAGAAATCTTTGGCGTACGCACGCAATCATCGTAGGCGATGACAACGAAAAGAGCAACATTACTAAAGCACGGTCCCGCGGGCCGTGAAGCTCACTTGAACTGATCGAAACCGTACGTAGATTTGTGTCGAATATTACACCACCGAGTCCGAGTCCGGGCGCGTAGGGAAAGCACAGTAAGTGCGTGTATTATTATTGTTCCCGTGCCGTGTGACACCCGACCAAGTCACTTGCACAATTGTCATTTCTTCTTCCCGCAGCTGATACGGTGTGCAGGGTTGTACAAGACGCTTCCCGGCCGCCCGTTCGACAGTGCGATGAATAGAAGTGAGTGCGCGTGAGGAACGCGACAGTGAAATTAGTTTTGGATTGAACAGTAAATTGTTTGTTCAAATTCTAGCAATTTCGTTGATGGCGATAATTATTCTGGCTTTTTTAAATTAATTTATTAACGCTATTTCGGACAATGCAGGTTCAAGACCGGGACAACCAAGTGGTAAAATGCAGGATCGGTTTCGTTTTTTCTAACGTTCTATCATACAATAGCATAGTGTATTTATCAGATATCATACTGAATAGTGATTTAATATTCAACTTGATTTATGTTGCTGTCGACAGGAGTGGTACAGTACAGTTGGTTGGTCGAGGTCGTTTGAGGTGCTGTCGGGTTGTTTCTGGACTGCTAAACTTGTACGTTCCTCAATATCCGTATCCTTCCTGCCAATCAGTCTTGTTAAAGGGTCACGACACGGATAGATGTGGTTCGTTCGACTTTAGATTTTCCTTGACCGTGAGTCGCTCTATTTACGCAAGGATATTAAACACCACCGTTCACACGCACACACAAGCACGTCCGTAATCCGACTTTAGAACTGCTGGAGAAATACGACTTGATACACTTTCCGTTCAGCTGTGTGGTTGATGAATGTGAATGTGCGGTGGTGTGCGTGAAACCTTCAACAATTGAATGTTCGTTATTTCTTTCTCTCCTTGCTTCGATTTTGTTTCTTTTTTCGCTTGCTTCGCACTTCCCAACTGATCAGGAGCTGCAAATCTCGCAACGTGTGACGACGCTCTCCGAGGCGAAAGCGGTCACACTGGTACGAAACGGGAAGAATGTTGGCGACTACCGAGGCGCCGCTTGACAAGGTTGCGGTATACGAACTACTCAATGATGGTGGTATCTTCGCGGACAAGCATTTCAACAACTTCCTCTTCGGCATTCTCTGGATCGGCGTCCAGTGTGTCTGTATCGACATCTGTAAGAGATCAAATTGCAACCATTAAATACTTGGATACCCTGCAAAGAAGACAGTGGGAACACTTACTACTTCTTAATTGCAAACGACGCTGTTTTTGATCTTCCCATTCCTTCACGCGCTTCGTACGATACTCGGTGAACTGTTCACGCAGCTTCGCACGCTTCTCGATCAGCTCCTTCGAAGCACGCGTCATGCGCAACCGATCCTTGCTCTCGAACTGCGCATAGTACTTCTTCAGGTTCTTGCGGATGTCCTTCTGCTTCGACTCCGACAGCAGGGTCGGTGGACGGGGGCGCCACAAGAAGAGCATAAAGTTCTTCAGCGTGACACGCTTGACAATGCGGCCTTGGAACGACCACATGTAGTAGCCCTGATCTTCCTTGGCCTGTGATCGAAAGCGGGAAAATGAAAAAGAAAATGAAACCAACATTCTCTCCTGTAATCAGCAAACCCGTTTAGGAGAACCTAAGGCCGGTTGACTGTGACAAAACTGAGGGGTCTTCCACCAGTCCAAGCGTGATCCTCCGTCTAATACGTACCTTTCCCGAGGTTCCAGTCACAACGTACCGCCCGGTTGGGTCCCATTCTACCTCCGACGCACGATAATGGTCACCCGTTTTCATGATGCTAAAATCGTTCGTATCGACAAATTCGAACGAGCCCATCTGCAGGTTTGCCATCACGATGAACTGACCGCGTGGCGACCAAAACAGATGACTGCACACCTTTTTCTCCATCTTCTTCACCAGTGCCGGCTCCTGGCCTTTCTTGGCTTCGTAAAAGCTCACATTGGCCGAAGACGGTTCTCCGTGGATGATGGCAAACTTTGAACCGACCGGTTCCCAGGCGAACGCCAAAATGGTTTCCTTCACCTCGACCGAATCGACGGGAATATCCTTTTCGCGCATATGGAAAATCTCAAAGTTGTAGAACATGCCGAGGAACTTGACATCGGCGTCCTTCTTGTCTTTCTTGTCCTTTTTGGACTTTGAGAATCGATCGACCTTCACGCACAGATAGTCGCCTGACTTCTGCCAGTGGATCTTACAGTCGGCCACGTTGAACAGGTTCTTCGTGCGCAGCTCAATCTTCTTCGGAATGGCGAGTAGCGTCACCTTCGCCGGTACGTCCACCTCTTCGGCGACCCAATACGCGATAATATTGTCGGTCGGTGACCAGCTAAAGTTCCGGATACCCTCCACCTTGATGGACTTCATGTCGAGCAGGAAGAAAGTGGCCGTATCGTAGATCTGGATCTGACTATCGACCAATCGCGCCACATACTTATCGTCATGCGACCAGCGCAACATCGAGGCGTTGGACATACTGTCCGAGACAAAGGCACGCTTCTCGGCCCCCGTACGAATGTCCCAGATTACAATCTTCTGGCCGTTTGGCCCGTACGTCACAATGTACTGCTCGCAGGGAGAAATATCCACAAACTGGGCATTGCCGTGAGCGAACTTGTTCACCTTTACGAACTGCGATCCTCCCCAGATGATGACGCCCTGCTTGTGGAACGTGACAATGTACGTACCCTTGGGGGACCACTTTACGTATGTGTCGGTAAATCGCTGTAAAGATCAAATGGCAAAACTTAGCACTTCAATGTACAGCGCACATTTACAAACATTTTTGGTACCTCACGCTTCAGCAGCTCAGTCGGTTCCGGTTGGGTGTTTTGGCAGAATTGAACATGCACCGAACCCGGCGCCGCCTCTGACACGACGCAGAAATGGTCCTGTGCGTCCGGTTCGACCAAAAAATTGAACAGATCGTTCTGCACCTTGTACGGTTGGGGCTCCGGTGGGGACCACTCCTTCGGAATATTGGAATACTTCTGGAAGTCGGAGAACCGGTTCACCAACAGCGTGTAGTGCTTGTCGAGGCGGTAGTTGTTAAGCGTCTTGACCGCCTCTTCCGCACTCTCCGCGTTCTTGTACTCGATGAACGCGTAGCCCTTCGTGTTGTCGTCCTCGTCCTTCGGATAGTAAAATTTTACGATCGAACCGGCATTCTTGAAGATCTTCTCCATGATGCCCTTCAGCTTCGGGAACCGATCAGCGGCCACTACCGGAATGTTGTCGACCACGATCACATTCTCCACGCCATCGCTTTCGCACGGCTTTTGCTTCAAGAAATCGGCCAACAGTTCTGCAAAGAGTACGGAGACAAGCAAGTATTAGCGAAACAGCCCGAAGTAATCCTTCGCGCGATGCTTTGATGATGCACGCCGAATGGCCAGTGTACCGACCAGGATGTAAATCTTCAGCAAAATACATGTTGAAGGTTCAATGTTATCCCGTTCAGCAATGTTGCTTTAGGAGGTCAAACTAAGAGAGGTTTCTAGAGCTATTGTTTACCGAAAACTCCCTAATGGGTCCTCCGTTAACGAAAAAAGATGCTCAGTGCTGTTCTGCACCGAAAAAGGAATCACTTTCGAAAAAGGACTCCTTGGTGGGCTTTCCACTTAACATGCTCAGCACATATTTCTACGTGTACACACATACACTCACAACCCGGTGTCCGCATCATCGGTTCCAAACTTACCTTCGTCGGTCACATCGTCGACGAAATCCTCCGGATCGTCGAAGTTGGGCTCATCGCCGAACTCCTGGTCCTCGTCGCTGTTGTACTGTTCGCCTTTCTTTTTTGCCATCTTTGGGGCCCGGAGTTCAATACTTTTCGCTGATTTTCCGTGCGATTAACCGGAGCGGTCGTGGAAGGAAAACTCGCGACGTTTGACACCTCGGACCGGAAAGAACTACGCATTGACTCCGCAATGTTGGCAACGCGTGCAGGCATTCCGCAGTATCATTAGTGACAGCGAAAAATCAAAAGAGCTGTCATTCAGTGTGTGAAATATTTCGTCGTTCAAAAAATTACACAACGAACTGTTCCATTTGAAACGACGTTGATATTGTGTAACCAGGCAATAATTTTTTAATTGAATCACAGTCCAAAAAACCTCTTTTGCAAATCCTTTGAAAGTCATGATTTCCTACAAATAATTTAGTTCATATTTATGAACCCGTCCGAGGCTTAATTTTGAAACATTTCATGCGTTAAAGACTTTGCCACTGGAAAAAGCGCCTTAATCCTGTTTTTATGAGTCACAGCGCGATCAGAGAACCAACGAAGAGGAGAAAGAGTGGGAATATGATGGATCTTGCACCGGTATCGGACCTCTCGCCTCGACTTTCTACCTTTCGTTTTCACGTAGGAGCCTGCGCTTTAAAGAGATGATCATGATCTTGACACCGCGATCGCAGTTCACACCCCCCGATGGCGTCATGAGGGGGGAAAACAAAACCTGTACCATACCTGCACAAGAGCACAACCATGTGGGGCAGGGAGGAAAGCGCGTAAAGGCGTGCCGAGTCTCGAATGAGGCATTCACGTTGCGCACTACATCGTCACGTAAACATATTCACAATCGGCTGCCTTCGACGGTGTACCGTGATTCCCAGTATATGACAGCAGAAGGAGAGCTTATCAAAACCCAGACTTAGTGCACCGAAAAACAGAGCGAGTGAGAGAGAAAGAGATAAGTGTGGTGTTGTGACAAGTTTCTTCGAGTTCAAATTGGCCGCGACGAAAGCATGAAAAAAAAATAGTCTGAGCCGTCTGGTTCCGAGTGACAATCCGCGACACAATAATCGGGCAGCCACGAGCGCAGTGCGCAGACGATCGGCGGGGCGCCAGAAAAAGTCGTTTAGTTCCTACCGTGGGGCGTGTTCCCTGTATTCCGGACTGAGGTCACCCGTCCGACGCATCGGATGGCAAGATGGCTTTCTTCTTTAACTTTGTTGCGATTAGTTTCTTCGTGTACCATCTGCTGCGCGTGATACTTTGGGGGGTGCTCGATTCGGACATTGAACTCTTCTTTCTCTCCAAATTGGGCAAACCGATCTGTAAGCTGTGTCAGTGCCTGCGCCATACGTGTACTAACGGGTTATTTCGTTTTTCCCTCATAGCTTCGCTGCGTGGAAAGGTGGTCTGGATAACGGGGGCATCGAGTGGCATTGGCCGCGAACTGGCAATAGCCCTTGCGAAGCATGGAGTCAAATTATGCATCTCTGCGCGTAATATTTCGGAATTGCTGAAAGTGAAACAAGCTTGCCTGGGTACGGAACAAAAGCGATCGGCTGACTCCGACGGACGCCATGATTCACATTGTTGCCATTCTTTATTGTTTATCGCAGTTCAATCGAACGGAAGTCTCGGCCCGAACGATGTGTATGTGCTGGAAATGGACATGCTTCATGTAAATCATCACAACGACTACTTTAACATGGTTATCGATCACTTCAAAACGGTAGACGTTCTGGTTAACAATGCTGGTCGATCGCAGCGCGCCGATTGGGGTTCCATCAATGTTAAAGTTGATCGGGAGCTGTTCGAGCTGGATGTTTTCGCGGTGGTAAGCTTGTCGCGGGTGGCTCTGAACTTTTTCGTGCGCAACTCGGTCAAAGGCCACTTGGTGGTGACGAGCAGTACGGCAGGTCTGATCGGAGCACCGAATTCCGGGACGTACACCGGTGCCAAGCATGCCCTCCACGTACGTAAGATACTCCGGCAACGCGCGAGACGCTTTCAAGGGCGATAAAACTCTCAACCATTTTCTCTGTGGAACCGATTCCACCGGCAGGGCTACTTCGAGGCGTTGAGAAACGAGCTACCGAACAATGTAAACATTACCATGTTCTGTCCTGGACCGACGGCCACAAATTTTCTGCAAGAATGTTTCACCGATACCCCTGGCACGGTAGGAAAGGAAAAATAGGACGGGAAAGGAAAATCCCACCATTGGATTAACAACTTTATTTTTGACCACGTTAGAAATACAATCAACGCGTACAACCGACGGACCGCAGGATGACGAGCGAAAGGTGTGGCCAACTGTACGCGCTGGCGATCGCCAACAAAACCCATCTCAGCTGGGTGGGAACGTTCCCGATCAACTTCTTGCTCTACATCGGGTGCTATTACCCGAACCTGAAGCGAGTGTAAGTCACCGACAGCGTGTGGCGCAAGCTTAACTTAATAAAGTGCCGTGCCTTAATTTGTGCCATTTTTTGCAGGTTGCTGAAAATCATTGGCAGTGAGAGACTGCAGCGAGTTCGCGATAGCCGGTAAATTGGTGTTAAACGCGTGGAGGGCCCACGCACGGCCACCCCGCAGCCGCAGGCGTAAACCGACGGGTTGCAGCAGTCATTCCAGTTGCGCACACTAAACGAGTAACAAAGGCCACCGTCTTCACAAGGGAGAGGAATGCAGTCTGAGCGGTCTACGGTCCGGTGAGTGGACGACCAGCTGCAATGCATTTGTGTTTGGGCAATGTTTTGCTCGAAATGCTCTCACGATGTCACGCTCCACGCTAGGATTAGTCCCATTTTCACCGCTCTTCCCGAAAGTCACAGGCAGCTAAACGATTGTTATTTGTTGGCAGCGTTCATTATTTGTAGTTCTCCAAAAAAGGTAGTTAATTGTTTTATGTTAATTATATTATGAGCACAGAGCAGAGCTTTGCATTTGTTTGTTAATTAGTGCGTTCATTTTTGCATAAAGTTTCGTTCGTTCGTGCACTACGTCACTGAACTGCGTTGCAGATCGCTTTTAGAGAAGTTTATCGCATAAAGCCACACTAACTGTAAGGTGGATCAGCCACAGCATCGGTGTGGATGTTAATTGTATTTAATTCTATTCGATGTACGAGCATATTTAAAAAAGTTCATACCGAATCCAATTGTTCGAAAACATTGTGAGTTCCAACAATACCTACTAACCACCCGAGCTCACTCGAGAGCTTAACAATAATAAAACATGCTGAAAATATGGCACAAATGATGTTTGCGAATTTTAAATTCTAGGTGTTGATATGTTGGACCGCCACTAAGTTCTCGTTCTCTGTTCAGCGATTCTAATTCGAGGTAAATCCTGCATGAACAATTGCAATAAGCAATATTAAGCAACGGTAAAATCAGGAATCATCGCTATCTGCCTAGGAATGCTTCTTCAAAATCCCTGAAATTTACCAAAAATAAATCATCTTTGAAGTGAAAAAATAAACTGCACAGTTTTTTATATCTCTTAAATAATAGGTTTATTAAACCACGAATTTCTTTCAATCTCAGACGGTGACGGTCCTGTGAATTAGGTAGATCCTACACCTTCAATCCGCTTCAATCTAAACCATTAGCACACGACTGACACGATGGTGGCGCACACGTTGAGGGCGTTCTGCTGACCACGCATGTTCGCCCATTTCTGAGGTCCTACGACAGCCACCATCAAATGGTTAGAGTTGATGTGGTTTTCCTATGTCACTGACGAGGTGTGCGGCTTAATAGTAACCGGAAGGCGAAAACAAGTTGGGAAAGAAACGATTTTAATCAGATATATTGCATCGGGTACATCGGTGTGTAGCGAAAGCTCTCCGGTGTACAGCAGGTGTCGTTTGGCTACAATTGACTTATGCTGGGATGTGAACTAAACCATTGAGAATCATCGTTATCAGCCAGCGGTCTCGGGGCACCGCATCGCAGGAAGAGCGCAGCCCACACGTTCCAACCGTTAGTGTTTTCGCTACTTAACAACTTACTATGTTCAGCTTATCATTAAAACGCCGTTTGCGGTGACTTGACCGAGTGGTTAGTTATGTCAGAATGTGTTGCTGTGTGCAGTATTACATACGAATAAATATATGTGTGTATTGTTGATAAGGAGAAAGCGAGATCGATCTCATCTGCCACCTTCGCCGAATTCGAGAACGCAACGTTTTCTCCTCAAGTTGCGTAGTTTGCGCTGAAAGGGCTGCTGTCTGTGCTTGTGGAGGTCGCATAATTTTGTCCGTTTTCTCCACATTTCCCAGTTGTTGACAGTAACACTCTATTTGCTCTTGGTTTATCTACAATACAATGAAACTATATATAAATACCATATTTAAATGATTTCCTCATTTTCGTCGCAATGGGAAAATCTGAATGACGGGGCTGCTGATGATCGCTCTATCCGTTCGGCTAAAGGTTGGAGCATTTGTAATGATTCTTTTTTCTTCCTCTGTCAGTATAATTCTACTACTTGAGCAGCTGATTAGCTTGAGGGAAAGGTGTGTCTTTAAATTCGAGCGATACCCATCCGAACGTCGCCCGACTTGCGCTGCTGCTACATCTGCGCAAAGAGTGCCAGAGTTTGGTGGAAATTTAATTTATAGTTCCCTTACTGTTTCATTCACTAACCGCATCATCGTATGCC
This sequence comes from Anopheles cruzii, assembly GCF_943734635.1. Taxonomy (NCBI): domain Eukaryota; kingdom Metazoa; phylum Arthropoda; class Insecta; order Diptera; family Culicidae; genus Anopheles; species Anopheles cruzii. The sequence goes on from NC_069144.1 coordinate 24,709,440, forward strand.
TCTCTCTCTCTCTCTCTCTGTGGGCTCTGTGAATCTCGTTGGTGCAGCAATTCAACAATCAATCAATTGTATTGTGACTCAGTCCGAGGTAAACCCAGAGCGTAGGATCATAATTATGCAGCAGACGGAGTTTCTAGTACCGTCTCACTCGATCATCATTTGGCCAATGGTATAAAAAGTAATAAACATTATCATTCACTCTTGCACAAAATTCTGTCGGTTTCCCGTTTGTTAAGACATTCTGTTCGCCAATCACTGCCACTCTCTTTTGGTGGTTTCATTCGCATTACACACTACTTACGCTTTGCCTCACTAATAATCATGCTTCATGCTTCGTTCTTAAACTTATCTTACGCTTAACTCGTCCACCGCATGCAGGGTTCTGTTCAAAAAACCGGAGCTCGATTTTGAAACGAAAAACTACGATGTGTGCGCATAAAGCGACGCTTTTGTCAATTTAAACGATAGGCGGAAAGCACAATATTTTGCATCTAACTAAACGGTTTGGTCGCATTCTTCGTAAAATCGTGGTCATATATCGAGGGGCGGTACACGCCAGAAAAAGGAGGATGCTTGCTCGGTTCTTGATGTGTTTGAGCTTAAATGTACACACATTGATAAAAGAAACAGTGTAATAATAGAAGCAGTGTAAAACACAACTAATGGGGATTATAATAATAATTACAATAAGGTAGGTTAACTGTGCCTACAGCTTCGCAGCTTAAACTCATAGGTTAGCGTGTGTCAAATAAAGTACAACTTTATACAGATTGCCTCGCGCCTATCCACCTTACGCCGAAACCCTATATCCATTTTGGTGGACGCACCCGCTGCTAGTCGCTTTCGCTTTATATTATAATCGCATTGCTGTTGTTCGTCGGCAAACCTAAAGGACCACCGCTGCCGGGGCCACCCTTCTTCGTCAGCCGCCGTTTGCCACGTATTTTGCGTACGTACGCCTTGATGAGCTTCTGAATTTTAATCGGATTAATTTCCCCGGTGCGGCTATGGCAGATCTGCAATGGTTCGTGGACGATACATGAGCATTTGTGATTCCACTATATGACAGCAATCCGCTGCCGCGACTGCTTACCTTCGGCACGGCACGGCGTAGAATATCCTTGTACTCATCCTTGTTGATTTGCTTTTTGTTGTAGTAAGGTTTGATAACTAACTTCACCTCTTCGACGACACGCTCGAGTCGATTGAGTTTCTTCAGGAACTGCGAACAGAACGACAGATGTTGCACATTAATGAATGACAATATTGTTACACCCTTCGCTGAGATTCACCGAAACGTACCTTTTCCTTCACCGATAGCTTCGACGGATCCTCGTCATCCGCTGTGTCACCTTTTTGGTTTAGCTTACCTAAAATGCAACAAATGGTTTGTGGTTATTTTCGTGTATCAGCGCCGAAAGTTGTGGTACGAGCTCCACCCCCGGAAGGTGTTGGAGAACGGAACACAAACCTCCTCCGGTGCCCTTCGAGCGCTTGTGGGCCCCTTTCCGACCGCGGCCGCCCATCCGTGCACCGGCGTGATTCGGCGGCGACGCCGAGCCAAACAGGGAATCGAATTGGATGGTCGACTTTTTGGCCGCCTTCGTCGTTGGCATCTTCGACGTTGACGGTTTGTAGGATGTCTGCTGCTGAGCCAACGAGTGTGCCAGCGGATGGTGGCCACTGTTGGGCTGCTGCTGCTGCTTGGCAACGTGTGGCAACGGAGGCGAGTCGCCTACGCCTTGCAGGTCGCCGCCACCGCCCGGTGGTGGCTCGAACAGGTCGTCGAAATCGCTCGCCCCCGGCGAGTACGGTGAGTCGGTTGGATTCATAAAGTCACCGACGAACTTCGCCGGCCCGGAAGAGGCGCCACTGCTCTGCTGCCCGGCCACACCACCGCCGCCGCCCTGCTGCTGGCCCGGCAGAGGCAGCTTCGAAATCAGACTGTTGCCAACGGCACCACCACCGGAAGTGGGCCCTTTCTGCATCGTGGCGCCCGAGGAATGCGGGAAATCGTCAAAGATCACCACGTCGGAGTCGGAGTTAGCGTCGGAGGTGGCGATGTTGGCCGCCGCACTCAGCACGATACTGCTGAGGACCGTGACCTTCGGTGCAACGCCGCCGGCCCGTCCCAACAGGGGAGGTGTTCGCGAACCGACGTTATCAACACCGGTTCCGCCGCCGCCACCACCACCACCGTTCATGAGTTCCGTGTTTCGTTCCGCGATCGCAGTGTCGGGAGCCACCGCGGCGGCAGTCTTGTTGTTGCTCGGTTCATCCTCCTCGGACAGTCGCCCGATCGAGAGCGCATCCCGCGGTGTCGGTGATGGCGATGGCGACTTGGTCGGTTCGAACGGATCGTAAACATCGGGCGAAGGTGATTGGGGTGCCGGTTCCGGTGGCGTGTTCGGTCCAACGGATGTGGCCATCGTCAGTCCCACGTGGCTCCCGCCGCCAACGTAGCCAGTCTGCGATAGTGTGGCCCCGACCTGACCACCGTTCGAACCATCGGCAGCTGCACCAACGCCACCACCACTGCCACCGCCGGCGCCGCCAGCAGCTGCTTCATCTTGTCGCTCCGGGCTTTCGTCGTCCTTTCCGTCGTCGAGGTCACCGGGATCGTACAACGGGTTGACGGGTCGCACATTGGATGACTTGGTTTTCACTTGCATCGAAAACTTCGGGGCCTGCAGCAGGGCTTTGTTGTTGGTGGACGAGGAGGTAGCAGACTGCCCGGTACCGGCGCCACCCGGGGCACCACTGGGGACGGCCGAGGTTTCGGTCGCCTTCGGGAAGCCTGGCGGTGTCTTTGGGCCAAACATATCATCGTCTGGTGGCGATTGGCGCAACGCGGCCCCAGCGCCAGCTCCAGCACCTCCCGTAGCACCACTTGGACCGGCCCCCGGGAGTGTTGGCGCGCCACCGCTTTGTCCATCCACGACAAGACCCAACGACTGGCCCAACGATTGACCGATGGCGTTACTGCGCGCTGTAGCTCCTCCGTTGCTCTCTTTCTCCTGCGCCCCCTGTGGTCCTCCTCCTGTGGCCTGTGCAACGAGGATGCTTCCGGATGGTCCCGCTCCACCGGCAGGGCCCCGCAGATCCTTGTCCTTCTCGGTGTCACTGTCCGACAGTACGATGACGGCCTTCGGCGATGGGGTCAGCACACGGAAGGGCGATCCGTCCAGATCGATGATAACCACCGGCTTGACCGCGGGACCATCCCCGAGACGAGACGCGAGCGTTCCCCGTTGTTGCTGCTTGCCGATCCGATCGACGCGCTTGCTTTTCGGACGCTCGCAACCGTCGAGCGGAGCAGCGCCAGCGACCGCACGCTGGCGTTTCGATGTGGCCGCGCCGCCACCGTCCTTGAGCCGCTGCTTGGCTCGATCCGTGCCACTCGGTGCCGTACCCGCTCCGTGGTGGTAGTGATGATGGTGGTGGTACCGGTGTTCGTCCGCCGTCGATCCATCGGCCAGCGCCTTGTCCAGCTCCTTGGCACCGCTGACCCCACCACCGGTGGCCGGTGTCGTCTTATCGTTAAAGCTAACACTTACAAGAATATTATCACCCGATGTAAATACTTCCTTCGAGGGTAGGCTATTCTTCTCTCGGGCCCGCTCCCGGCGCCGTGCCTCCTTCCGGGCGGCCTTGCTGCGGTGCTCCTTCGCAGTGCCGCCGAGAGCCTGCTGTTGCTGCTGCTGCTGCTGTTTGGCCACTGCTTCTTCGTTGGTGAGAATGACCGTCAGATTGGCGGCCCCGTTCGTCTTGACCCGACTGCCACTGACGGTCGCCACGTTGCCCGTGGCTGGCGCAGCCATTGGGGGAGGTGTCCACGAGCCCCGCTGGCGGCCTTTGGTGAAGCGTTCCGTTAGACCACTGGCCGAAGGGCCGGGCGGTGGTGGTGTGCGGGACGTCGATCGCGAAACGATCTGCGAGGGGGACGATCGTTTGCGACCCTTCTTCTTTTGCTTCTTTTGCGCCCCGGAGCCTGCTTGTCCGGCCGGCCGTCGGTCCGGAGAAATGGCGCGGGCGGGCGGCGAAGAAACGCTTTGGCGTTTCGACTTTTTCTTCCGCCCGCTTCGGCTGCTGTAGGTGGGAACCTTTGGCAACCGGCGAGCCCGTCGATCCACTGGGCTCCGGCTACGGCTTCGACTCCTGCTCCGACTCCGGCTGCGGCTCCGTTTGCGGCTGCGGCTACGGCTGCGACTTCGACTCCTGCTCCGGCTGCGACTGACCGAGGCGACCCGCTTTGACTTTCGTTTCGATTTCTTCTTCAACCGACCCGCCAGCTTCCGTTCCGCCGGCGATCGTGTGCGTGACCGGGAGGCGTGTGGTGGGGAGCGCCGCAAACTACGGCTTCCTCCACTTAGCGCTAGTGGGACCCGGTGAACCGCTGCCGGTGGCGATGGTGATCGTGAGAACGTTCGGGAACGTATCGATCGGGCGTAGCGTGCACGGGGTGAGCGCGGTGACAACGATCGCAGCGTCCCCAAAGGTCCTCCGACGCCGCGCGACCGTGAACGAGACCGCGACCGGAATGGCAGTGGAGAGCGCATCGAGGGCGGCGATCGAGCGGCACGATGTTGTCTGGGGGACGGCGAACGACGCCGGCTTGCTCCAGCTGCCCCGGCCGCGTAGTGCCGCGACGGTCTTGTGCTCCCGGCAGCAGCAAGAAGCGGCGGTTCGGGTGAGAGTGAAATCGAAATGTTTCGATTACGGTCCCGGGAGCGGCTGCGCGACGGTACTCGCGGGGACCGTGTCCTGGAACGCCGCTTCGGTGTGACGTCGCGCCCGAACGGATCCTTGTAGATGCGGGGACGCTTCTCCGCGATGATCGACCGGATGTCGTAGCGTGGCATCTCTTTGCGCTTCGGTCGTCGGGGTCGGCTTCTGCTGTCCGATTTGCCACCGTAGGCACCGTCACCTCCGCCACTGTCACCACCATTCTCGCCGCCGTCCGACCGCTCGCCGTCCCGACGCGAGGACCTTTTCTTCGAGTCCTTTTCACGATAGTTTCGCTCGCGGCCCTTTTTCGTGACCTTCTTGAACGTTAGCTCGCTGCCCGTCTTCCGCTTCGCACCCGCCCCTGTGGAGGTTGACGCTTTGCCGGTACCGGATGGCCCCGCACCGTCCTCCGCTGTCTCGCCGAACGCGTTGTCGTCCTCCTCGGAAATGAGCTCCGTGTCCATGCCACCGATTCCGGCCGAATCGATCGCACTGCCCTGACTGTGGAACCGGACCGACGACGCCAGCAGACCGCCACCTTCCCCGGACGTATCCTCACCGGTGTGGTGATCGATCAGCTCCCGGCGCTCCTGATACTTTTCGTCCAAGCACGGTGTATAGCTGCGATCGTCATCGCCACCGCACCCACTCGCCGTCGACGTCGCGAGGCCAATCGGGGGGCCAAAGTTGGCTGTGGCGATGGCCGATGCCGCCGCCATCGCTGCCCCGGATGCACCCAGAGCTGCCACGAGCGAAGTCGTCAGTGGTGGCGTCAGCGCATCCAGGCCCCGCTCGCTCCGGCTCGATCGGCCCCGACCGTCGAGTCCCCGGCTAGAGTCGGCTTCGATTTTCTTCAACTCATCGTCGCTCTCGGAATCGAACTCGTCTCGTGCCGGTGTTCCATTGTCCTCGTCCCGTTCGGGGCAAACCTCCTCGTCTTGCCCTTGCCCGTTACTGGCTCCGTTTGCCGTCACGTCCCCACCACCAGCCACCGGTTTTTCGCCCTGCCCGAGCGGATCGTCGTCGTCTAGCTGAACCAGATCTTCGTCGCGATCGCCCCCCTCATCCTCCTCGTCCTCGGTCCGCTGCTCGCTGTCGAGCGGATCGTACAGTTGGTTGCCGTCTGCCGATCCCTTGGCGTAGTGCAGTGTCTCCGAGGAGTAGACGGAAAAATTGGGACAGTTGTTTTCCGCGACGGATGAGGATGAGCTGCCGGCAGCCGTAACCGTCGCATCGTGCGCTAGGCCCTTCGGAAGGCGACCCGCAATCGGTTTACTGCCCTCGCCCGTCACTTCCTTGCCCGGCGAGTCCTCTTCCTGCTTCTCCTGGGTCTCGTCTTCAGCGGTGGATGATTTGCCAGGAAACGGGAGATCGACAAAGATGGACGTATCGGATGGATCGAGCTCATCGAGGGAACCGTCGGCCGGTCCCAAGCCACCTTGCGACGAACTTCCGGCCGTTGCAGCGCCGGTGGAACCGGCACCAAAAGCACCATCGGAAGTTCCGTTCACTGACAGGCTGCTGGAACCACCGGCATTCCCGTCCGCACCGGCCAGTGATTGACTCGTGACGGTGCTACTGGCACCGGAGGTGTTGGCCGCACTGGTAATGCCGGTAACACCCGGCCGGTTGCGTTGACTCGGGGCACCACCGTCGCTGGGACGCTCACTGCTCGGTCCGTTGCTGGGAAAAATGATTTTTCCACCATTGATCCGCACGTTCCGCAGGCCGTCGCGCGAATGCCACCGTTCCTGACTCTCGAGAATGCTCCCAAGGATATCGACCGAACCGCCATTCGACCCCGGTGCCGAACTGCTCGGCGTACTGAACCGCTCGAAGCCACTCTTCAGTGCCCTCCGTAGACCAAGCGGGTTGCGAAGTCGAGGCATCGTACCGATCAGCGTTGACCCGCCGCCGCCGCCGGCCGCTCTGCCTCCCCCACCGCCACCGGTGCTGCTTTCTTCGTCTTCGTCGTCGTCGCTGAAGTAGTCCAAATCGTTCCGACCGCCAAAGATTTTCAGTGGCGTTACGCCCCTTCCGATCCGCTGCCGCTGCACGGAGTCCCCGGCGAAGTTGGTGGCCCCCGCCAATTCCTCGCTCGCCGTGATGGTGGCCGTGGCACGCCTCCGTCCGGTCGCGTGAGCACTGCCCGTCGTTTTCCGACGCTTTGCTCGCTTCTTCCGCAGCTTGCGCAACGTGCTGTAGAGCTTCTTGCGTTTGATGGCAAACTTCTGTCCCGGTTCGCCTCCGCGCCCTCCGTCGTCGTCGTTGTTGTCGACGTCGTACTCCGAGATGATCATACTGAGAATCTGGCGCCGCGTGCGCCGTTTTCGTTTGACCGTTTTTCGGGCACGCGGAACCGACGTTACCGCCACGAGGCTGCTGCTGCTGCTGCTTCCTCCGTGGGCAGAAGAACCGGCGGCCAGTCGGGCGCGAGAACGCTCCACCGCCGCCGCGTTGCTGCTGGATCCGCGAGCCGACAAAGTGATCGCCGGTTCCAGGCGTGCCTGGCTCAGCAGCTCTCCGCGCATCCGGTCGCGAATGGCCGCGCGGATACGCTCACTCTGGCGCGTGCGAACGATCCGCGGGGGGCTGCGAATGCGCTGCCGGAGCCGGGACTCCCTCATGCCACCGATTTGGTTCAGATCGTTCAACAGATCTTGCAGCTCGTTGTCATCCTCGTCGGAGCCGGATGCAAAGCACCCGTCGCAGTACCACGAACCGAACGGAATCTCTACTAGCGGCGGATTGAGACACTCCAAGTGGAACCCGTTGTTGCACGAATCGCACAGAAGCATCCGTTCTTCGTGGTGCGCCTGGTGACACACCTCGCAGAAGATCAAGTCGTCGACGTCGACGTCGAGGAACGGACCGGGCACACCGCCGGTGCCACCATCGAGTTCTTGGCTGCCGAGTGTATCGACCGGTTTCGGTTGGACGCGGTACGTCCGCAGCACTGTTGTCCGCTGGTCGATGTTCGGGTAGACGTTGATCGCGGCAAAGTCTTTACGATCAATCGGACAGGTGGAGACGGTGCGTGACCATTCCTCGATGCACGCCGCACAGAACACATGTTCGCACACCTCCGGCACGCCAATCTGCTGGCTGTGCAGCGACAGCAAGCAAATGGGACACTTTTCGTTGTCGCTGCTGCTGCTGCTGCCGCCACTCGAGTCGTCCGAGGCGTACCCGAGCTTACTGGCCAGGACTGCGGCCACCGCGTCCTTGTCGCCCTTCTCCAGCAGCTGCTCCTCGTCACTGTTCCAGTCCGACTCCCACTCGGAACTTTCGGATGCCAGCTCCATCACGACAGCTCCGGCCGGCCTTCTCCGGCTGGGACCCGCTATCGGGCCACTGCCGCTGCTACTGCCGCTGTCCCCGTCTGTGTCGTTGCCGAGAACGGTACGATTTCGAAGCCTTCTTGTCCGGCCGGGCACCGGGCAGGAGGAACCGGGTACCACCGGTCCGCCGCCACCGGACACCGGTTGCATCAGCTCGTCTTCTGTATCACTGGCCATTTTACGCTGGCGCTCAATATTTGTCGCTTGCAAATGTTTTTCGCTTCCAAAGCCCGAAAATGTCTCGTTCGGAAGGTTACTACGATTATCGGTGGTGGTGTGACACCGCGGGGTGCACGTCACTTTCAGCGTGCAGCGCTTGCTTAGAGTCTGTTTAAAATTATGGACCCCGGAACGGCGCTCGCTCTTCCGATCACTGTGGCTGGTGGTGCGGGAAGGGTTGCTGCCACTGCGTTAGCGTTTGTTGACGCAGCTTGATAGGTTGCAGATGCAGTTTCACCGTCATCATTTCGACCATCATCGTCGTCATCGTCAGTATCGGGGTGTACGTTTCTCCGTTTTGTTCTCCTGCTTGCTCGCCCAGCGCGACCTAATCCGCCGTCGTTGTTGATTACGATACCTGCTACTTCCTCACCTTCGACGACGGCTACAGAAAACGGGTGTTCGGTTTGCGGCAGACGAAGTGGCCGGACAATGATGATGCAGCTTCTTGCCGGATGCTTCCGGAGGGAGGTTTTGACCACAAACAATGGACGCTGTGCAGCAAACTCCGCGGATTAAATACGGCTCGGCACAGCTCGGGTAATTTTCGTCGCCGTCGCCGTTGGTCTCGGTGCTGATCTCACACACTAGCGGATGCCAGGCAAACAATAATCGCGAGTGCGCGAGTGAGACAGGTAGCGATCCTTTTTGCTGCCAGGCACAAAAGCGCAACGGAGGACGAGGAATTTCACAGCCACTTTTCGACCTCAAAGAAGTGTCCACGGCGGGTCACACGCGCCTGGTGGCGTGCCGCGGATCATCCGCCACGGTACCGCCAGGTTTTCGGAAAATTGGCCCAACCAAGCGGCACCTAATCCGGAAGAATTGTACTGCTCCTCGGGGAGATTGTAGCTCGCTACTGGAGAGCAAGACAAAAATGGCGATTTCAGCCGAGAACCGCAGACGTTTCACAGCGTTACAGAGTGTTACACAGCGTCAGAGTGTTACACAGCGCTCGGGCAGACGTTTCACCTGTCAACAGAGTCGGCGTCAGTGTGAACTTAAATTCCCAACACTCGAACACTCGTACGAAACAAACGTTGCGACACAAAATATTTTAGCTCACATCTGATAACAATATGGCTTGAAAGATGGACTAAAATCAGAAGCGAAAGCCAGAGACTTTTCGTGTACTCGTCTGTTTTCAAAAGGCCTTTTGGCCGCCGCTGCAAAGTGCTGTCAAATTGATCGCATATATTTTGACGTTTCCATTGCCGGACCATTTCGTAGCATGCTGTTTTCCTGAATTCGAATGATCCGTAGTTGAAGATCAAAAACAATTCGGTGGACGATAAAACAACGAACAAAATGTCTCTCGTAGCGCGAGCGTTTTCTCCCGACGGAAAGTACTGTGGATACATTAACCAGCATGGTAAATTCGTCGTGTACGATGTGGAAACGAGCGCTCTGCATCAAGTGTACACACCGAACATGCACCTCAACGTGCCGTGCACGAGTTTCACGTGGATCGAGGTCGGTGTACAGGCGACGACGCCCAAGGGTAAAGGAAAGAAGCGCCAGACCAAACAGCTACTGGCCGCATTCGGTACCAGCAAGGGCGGGGTGATCTTTTACAATCTGGCCACCGCTACGGTCGAACGTACGTGCCTGGGAGAGGGGCACTCGGCGCCGGTAACGGCGATCTACTTTAACGAAGAAACCGATCCCGATACTATCTTCACGGCCGGAGCCGACGGGAAGGTGATTGAGTGGAGCATTAGTAAGTGGGCACAAACCAAAGTGCACAACATCGGGGTGGAAAAGCTCACCTGTGTCCTGGCTCACTCGGCCACTATTCTGACCGGCGCTAAGCAGCTGAAGCTGTGGGATTGTATCACGGGACGCCTAACGGCGACACTGATCGGACACACCTCCAACACACAGATACTCCAGCTACTAGCCGTAGAGCCGGATCAAATGTACGCCATTTCCGGTTCCGCGAACGATCGTAACCTCTCGCTGTGGTCGTTGGACGGTAATATCAACAGTCCCGTCGCTTCTTTTGCCCTGGACGACGTCCCCGAGTATGTGTCGGTGAAGCTCGTGGATCGAAAATTGCACCTAGTGGCCGTTTCGCGCACTGGTGTGTCGCACTACTTCCTGAGAAGTGTAGACAAGTTCAGCCTAAAGCGACCGTACCGCGCAAATCACACATTTGAAATCGCGATCGATTCGTCGAACCTGAAAACGAAAGCTGTCGATCGGATGCCAGTGTTTGTGGCGAGCGTCCATTACTCACCGAATGAGGAACAGATTCTACTCGGTTACGGGACGGAGACGAATCTTCGGTTCGAACAAATTGCGATCGAAGCCAACGTCAAGACGAATGTTATCATCCGGGCACCGACGAAACTACTCGCTGGTGGCAACGCGAAACAGGCGGGTGACCTGAAAACGAAGATCCCCACCGTCGACAATGGTACTGCGGAGTATTTGAATCCAGTGAATGCGGGCAAAAAATCTATGAAAAAGGTAACGGAACTCTACGCAAAGCGATCCTTGGATGCTGATTCGTACTTTTCGCTCACCAGGTGGAGATCCCCATGGAGGTGCGGTTGGAGAACCTTTCCCTGTTCCCCGACCGATCGAGTGGCAATAAAACGGTAACGGGCAGAAAGAACATGGTGCATCTGCTGGTGCAAGGACTGCACAGCAAAGACGCCACCATTCTGAAGAGCGTGTTTGGTCGAAACGATCCAGAAACAATACAGCAAACGGTCGAGCGCATTCCAGCTCAGTACTTGGGAGCACTCTTGACGGAACTCTCACACTTGATGCAATTGAAAACGGTACAGTATGTATCGTGGACAGAAGCACATGGGAGGGTTGCCAACGATTAACCGTATCTTCTAACTTTTTCGTAGCGTTCAGACGGCCGTATGTTGGTTGAAGCAGCTGATTACGATACACGCAAGCCAGCTGATGGCGCTTGGATCGTCGAACCTGCTGGCCAACTTTGCCACCTGCATTGGCATCATTGAGTATCGAGTGGAACATCTGAACTCCCTTGCAAAGTGGGTAAACCATTAATTGTAACCATTTTTTCCTCCCCCTGGAGCCTAAGCTCTTCTTTCGTTCCTATGTACCAGGTTGCGTGGCAGACTAGGGCTGCTGATTGAGCAAACGGATCGTAGTAAAAAGCAAGCCGTTAACCAGGGAGCCAACGATCATGTGCTGGTGTACCAGGAGGAGGACGATTCGGATGTTGATTCGGTTCTAGAAATGGACAACGAGCAACTCGGCTCGTCCAGCGAGGCCATGTACGACGAAGTCGACCAAGGTGAAGAGTACGACGAGGAAGCAATGTCAGCTACCGCCGGTGGTAGTGCGGTGGTTCCGCAGAACGGGTTTTCGTTGACCGATGAAGAAAACAGCAGTGAGAGCGACAAAATGGATTTTTGTGAATAAAGAAAAATCGGTTGATGAATTTCGCTCAATAAATAATAATAATTTTCAATACGTTTGTATTCGCTGGTGTAAAATAAATTGGCGTGTCAACTTTTTGGAGCTCTTCGCTCATGACTTACAAAGCCACTATACAGTGTAAACTAAACAAGTTGGGTCCATTGTAAATTGTATGAAAAAACTGCGCCACTTTGAATTTTGGGAAAACAATGCTTTCCGTTGATGGTCGGAATCGGAATGTTGGATAGTTTACGGCGCAGCAGTACTGGAGATTAGTACTTCGAACAAGATGAAATAAATTGGAAAGAATAAATATTTTTGAATTTATTGAAAAGTTATCGGTATTTTTTGCCAGTTGCCACACGGTAGTTAGTTTAGCTAGAGAAGTAGTCAATGCGGCCGCGCGTTCGTTTGCCGGTCAGGATCAAATCTTCGTCGGCCTTTCTTTTGCCGGTGGCAGCTGTGTAGTCTAAATCAATTGGGGGCAGGCACGGATTGCCAGACACAACGATGGTGCAATTGTCCTGAAGTTCGCTTTTACCTTCATCGATGGCCCAGGGAACCAGTGGTCCCATGTCGTGAATCAGCTTATCTACCTGCTGCTGTGCGTTCTGCACATCGATGACGCCTACGGTTGACAACAGTTTTCTCTGGTAATCGACAGCTGCAATTTGCTCTTTTTTCGTCAGCGCTTGTCTAATAACCGATGCATCCAGCAGCTTCTTTCTCTCGGCTATCGAATACATAGATTCCTCGACCGAGCCACGAACGATCAGCCGAATAATATGCACCTTACTTCGTTGGCCGAAACGATGCGCTCGATCCTCCGCCTGATAGTCCATCTGCGGATTATAGTCTATGTCGTAGAAGATAACTGTATCGGCAGTGACGAGATTGATACCCAAGCCACCGGCCCGTGTGCTGATTAGAAAGACGAAATACTTCGACCCAGGTCGTGAGAATTCGTCAATCTGTTCCTGATTATCTTTATCCTTCCCAGTTAGCACGCAGTATTCGTAGCCACGCCAGTCCATATAATCCTGCAGGATTCTTATAATTTTTACGAACTGTGAAAAGATTAGCACTTTGGAACCGCGCTGGAACAGCTTTTCTAGCAAGCGATCGAGCACGATCATTTTTGGGCTATAATCGACGATTGCCTGCGTCACTAGTACCTCCTCGACTGGTTCGGCGCCGGGAATCAAGTACGGGTGTAGCACAGCTTGACGCAGGAATGTCAATACTTGTCTAACTGGCAACGACGCTTGCAGTCCAAGTCCAGTGATTTGCGTCAGTTTGCGGTCCAACACATTACGTGTCCAGATCAACATTTCTCTGGTCGGTGGCATGCTAATTAGTATGTGTACCTTCGGCGGGATGGCGGTTTTCAACTCGTCTTTCGTTCTTCGCAGCATGAGCTGCTTGAGAAGATTCTTCAGTCGAATCGTTTGTTCGTGGTGCGGATCGATACAGTTTTCGACTTCAAACCAGCTATTGAAGTGGTCGGCGTTGTTAAAGAAGGATGGCATCATGAGGTTGAGTAACGCCCACAGCTCGTGTAAATTGTTATGGACCGGCGTGCCCGTCAGGAGTATCATACTGGCAATGTTGCATTTGGAAAACTCTCTCGAGAAACGCGTAGATTCATTCTTCGCCCGATGTCCTTCGTCCAGAATGGCATAGGTCCAGTTCAGTTTGCCAAAATAAGCTCGATAGTCTCTTATAAATTCGTAGCTCGTGACCGCCACGTCCCACGTTTTTGCCGCACGAAGCGTACTAAAAACGGGTTGTTTCCCTTTGTCGATAGCGTGCGCCCGCAGCACCCTGGCCGACGGCATAAACATGGCAAATTCTTTCATCCAATTGTCAACCGTGCGAAGGGGAGCCACTACCAGAAACGGGCCCTTAACCTTGCTGAAAAAGAGGCAAATGTAGGGACATGTCCTTCGAATCATACGGAAAGATTGTACCTACCGGATGTACATTAAATAGCCTATCATGGAGATGGATTGAATGGTTTTTCCCAAGCCCATCTCGTCCGCCAATATACCGTTCAGACCGCTCTGATGCAGCAAAATCAGCCAATTAAGGCCCTCGATCTGGTAATCGTGCATTTGTCCGTTGATGAACGATGGAGACGATTCGAACCGATAGATGTTGCTTGTTCCATTATTGTTCGCCAAATCTTGTCGTCCTTTGTTGAGATCACGATCACTATCACGATCACGATTCGCCGCCAAGGGGCGGCCTCTTCGCTTGTGAGTCACTGCTTCGTATTTACTCCGCGAAAAATGGGAAAATGCTGAAAGCTTTTGCTCGAGAGATTCTAGCTGTTTTACCCGTTGTTTATCTCTCATGTCGCGGAAGGCCTGTTCTTCTTGTGCTTTATCGTCCATTGTGATCGGCTCAACGGGTACCTGAATCGAGACAGGAATCAGAGGGTGTCCAAGCGCTGGGAAAGCGTCCAATTTCAACACTCTACTTACATTTTCTTT
>NC_069144.1:24723727-24755253 GCF_943734635.1 Anopheles cruzii
TCGAGACAGGAATCAGAGGGTGTCCGCTGCTCGAGCGCTGGGAAAGCATCCAATTTCAACACTCTACTTACATTTTCTTTATCCATTGTTAAGTTTTTCAGTTACCAGCAATTGAAGAAAGTCCGGTGGTTTAGTTCGTTTAACCGGCTTCTGTCCTAAAAGAGTCCTGCGTCCCAGTAAGGAGCGATTCTACGAAACGCGTTTTAACGAGGCACACCAAAGCACACTGAGCTTCTGAGTTTGAGTCTGCCTTAGTTTAATATGCGAGCTTAGCTACTATTCGGGATTTCAATGGTCACTATGCTACGAAGGAATGTGCTGCGATAAAATATTATGCGACATTGAAAATGCTTTCTGTGTTCACCAAAAAAGTCACAATCCGTTGTGAAGCATTTTCGCGCGTTTTTCGTAGGGCAACTACCGCTTTTTAGAACTACGGGTTAAGATTTTAGAACACGATTGACAGCACTGTCCCGACGGAGGAGAAAAACTGTCCTGGCTGGCAACACGGTGCAGTGCTGCATGTTTAGCCGCTCAGCCGCTTGTTTTTGGATCGACTGCAACACAAGCGCTATTTGTTGGCCGTAAAACTCTGTTCATTCAACGTTAAATCCAGCTTCGCAAAATGTCCAAGGAAGAAGAGAATCCTGTCGAAACGGCGGACACTAACGACAACTCGGTAAGTGCGCTCACGAAGCGCCTGTGCGGGGATAAAAATTTGCATCAGCCAATGAAATCCTAGCGCCGTGGAGCGCTTGGACGCTTCTTTGACAAATGATGCCTGAAAAGCAAAAAGAGATAGGCGGACAGAAAAAAACGAAAACCGCCACTGGCATTTTGCCGTCGATAGCTTGTCTCGATCCGTGAGGACATTTGCTGTGAGGATAATGCATTGGCCGACGCCGATGGCTCTCCTCTGTCCATTGTTGTGGATGGGGAAAACAATTGATGCAATGTTGATGGATGCCGCTTGTCTTTTAACTGTTTCACAGAACGAGTCCAACTCCGACACGACTTCGTCCAACACGAAGGAACCGGACTATGATGCGACACTCGAAACGGACCGCGGCAAGCGGTTTGAGTTTTTGCTGAAGCAAACCGAAATTTTCGCTCACTTCATGAACTCGGCCCCCAGCAAGAGCCCCCCGAAAGCGCCCCGCGGCCGCAAACCGAAAGTGGACAAAAATGCCGATCCGGGCGACCACCGACACCGGAAGACCGAGCAGGAAGAGGATGAGGAGCTGCTGGCCGCAACGAACGCGAAGGCGAAGACGGTGTTTCGCTTCGAATCGTCTCCGCCGTACATAAAAGCGGGCGAAATGCGCGACTATCAGATCCGTGGCCTGAATTGGATGATCTCACTGTTCGAAAACGGTATCAACGGTATTCTGGCGGACGAGATGGGTTTGGGTAAGACGCTGCAAACGATCTCGCTGCTGGGCTATCTGAAGAACGTGCGCAACAACCACGGTCCGCACATTGTGATCGTACCGAAATCGACGCTCCAGAACTGGGTGAATGAGTTCGCGCGCTGGTGTCCGTCGGTGCGCGCCGTATGTTTGATCGGTGATCAGGAAACGCGCAACGTCTTCATCCGCGATGTGCTAATGCCGGGCGAGTGGGACGTGTGTATTACGTCGTACGAGATGTGCATCCGCGAGAAGGCGGTCTTCAAGAAGTTCAACTGGCGCTACATGGTCATCGACGAGGCACATCGTATCAAGAACGAAAAGTCTAAGCTGTCGGAAATTTTGCGCGAATTCAAAACCGCCAACCGACTGTTGCTGACCGGCACGCCGTTGCAAAACAATTTGCACGAGCTGTGGGCGCTGCTAAACTTTCTGCTGCCCGACATTTTCAACAGCGCCGAAGACTTCGACAGCTGGTTCGATGCGAACCAGTGCATGGGCGATAACTCGCTGATCGAGCGGTTGCACGCGGTGCTGAAGCCGTTCCTGTTGCGTCGCCTAAAGTCGGAGGTCGAGAAGCGACTGCTGCCGAAGAAGGAGGTGAAAATTTTCGTGGGCCTCTCGAAGATGCAGCGCGAGTGGTACACCCGGATTCTGTTGAAGGACATCGACGTGGTGAACGGGGCCGGAAAGATGGAGAAGATGCGGCTGCAGAACATTCTGATGCAGCTGCGCAAGTGCACCAACCACCCGTATCTGTTCGATGGCGCAGAACCGGGCCCACCCTACACGACCGATTATCATCTGCTGGAGAACAGTGGCAAGATGGTGGTGCTCGACAAGCTGCTGCGGAAGCTGCAGGAGCAAGAGTCTCGTGTGCTCATCTTCAGCCAGATGACGCGTATGTTGGACATCCTGGAGGACTTTTGTCACTGGCGGGGCTTTCAGTACTGTCGGCTCGATGGGCAGACGCCGCACGAGGACCGATCGAACATGATTGCCGACTACAACGCGGAGAACAGCTCCAAGTTTATCTTCATGTTGTCGACGCGTGCCGGCGGATTGGGCATCAACTTGGCAACTGCCGACGTAGTGATCATCTACGACTCCGATTGGAACCCGCAGATGGATCTGCAGGCGATGGACCGGGCCCACCGTATTGGGCAGAAGAAGCAGGTACGAGTGTTTCGCCTCATCACCGAGAACACGGTCGAGGAGAAGATTGTGGAGCGAGCGGAGGTTAAACTGAAGCTGGACAAGTTGGTCATCCAGCAGGGTCGGCTTGTGGACAACAAAACGAACCACCTGAACAAGGACGAAATGCTGAACATCATTCGATTCGGAGCCCATCACGTGTTTCAGTCGCGTGATTCGGAGATCACTGACGAAGACATCGACGCCATCCTGCAGAAGGGCGAGGAGAAAACGCAGGAACAGACCGCCAAGCTCGACAAGCTGGGCGAAAGCTCGCTGCGCAGTTTCACGCTCGATACGGACAATCTGGAAAATCGATCGGTGTACCAGTTCGAGGGCGAGGATTATCGCGAGAAGCAGAAACTGCAGACACTCGGCTCTTGGATAGAGCCACCGAAGCGTGAGCGGAAGGCCAACTACGCCGTCGACGCGTACTTCAAGGAGGCACTGCGCGTAGCCGAACCGAAGGCACCGAAGGCGCCTCGCCCACCGAAGCAACCGATCGTGCAAGACTTCCAGTTCTTCCCGCCCAGACTGTTTGAGCTGCTGGACCAGGAAATCTACCACTATCGCAAGACGGTCAACTACAAGGTACCGAAGAACCCCGATCTGGGCGCCGAGGCGAACAAGGTGCAGCGCGAAGAGCAGCGTAAGATCGACGAAGCAGATGCACTGACCGAGGACGAGTTGATTGAGAAGGAGTCGCTGCTGACGCAGGGTTTCACCAACTGGACCAAGCGCGACTTCAACCAGTTCATCAAGGCAAACGAGAAGTACGGGCGGGATGATATCGAAAACATTGCCAAGGAGGTCGAAGGCAAAACGCCGGACGAGGTGATGGAGTACAGTGCGGTATTCTGGGAGCGTTGCCACGAGTTGCAGGACATCGAGCGCATTATGGCGCAGATTGAGCGGGGTGAGACGAAAATTCAACGCCGTGCCTCGATCAAACGCGCACTGGACAGCAAGGTAAGCGTGACGTTGTAAGCGGCCCCAAAGTCTTTGGTTTGAGTGGGCCTCAGTTTCCAAGAGCTCCGTTTACTAACACTCTCTTTGTCGTTAGATGGTCCGCTACCGTGCACCGTTCCACCAGCTCCGAATTGCGTACGCCAACAACAAGGGCAAAAACTACACCGAAGATGAAGACCGGTTCCTGGTGTGCATGCTGCACAAGCTTGGCTTCGACAAGGAGAACGTGTACGAGGAGCTGCGGGTCGCGGTCCGGTCGGCACCGCACTTCCGTTTCGATTGGTTCCTGAAGTCCCGCACGGCACTCGAGTTGCAGCGCCGGTGCAACACGCTGATCACGCTGATCGAACGCGAAAACCAGGAGCTGGAGGAAAAGGAGCGGCTGGAAAAGAAAAAGAAAACGGGTGGTGCCGGAGGCGGCAGCGGTACCGGTGCTGGTATTGGTGCCGGTGGCGGTAGTGGTGCCCAAAAGGCCAACCAAAAACGCAAAGCCGAGACAACGCCCACGGTACACGACAAGAACAAGAAGAAGAAAAAGGTTTAAGTAGAACGCAAGGAACTGGACGATTTTATGTAATTATTTTTATTTACAAAAAGCAGCAATACCGTTAAGGTCCCCCTTGTGAAACTTCCCAACTCCACAAGTGTGAGCAGCGGAACGTAAGGTTGCCAACTCTCGATGGATACTACCCCCTGATGACGTAAATCTCGGAGAAATGGGAAACATATATTTTATTTGCTTTTTAGTCCGCAGATTAGTTTTTTTGTCTTTTAGCTTACAGTGCACGGTGGCCAAGCGCCCACTACCCTTAGTGTCACTTTCTGTAGTACCATCTCTACTATTCCATCGCGTCCATCGTCCATTTAGTATGTATTTTTCCCAGTACTTTAAGTAAAGTGTGAATATGAAACGAGTGAACGAGGCGTTACATTTGATTGACTACTAGAAGGAAACAAGCGTCATGGAAAAATAGCAAACAAATCCCAGTATTGCGCTTTTTCCCATCGATCGAGAAACGGTTCCCGCGCTTGACAAGTCTGAAGGCTGGAGGCTGAAAACAGTTGTTCCCGAAAGAGACGGTATTGGAAGATACGTTGTGGTTGTAGTTTGTATCCACAGCATTAAATGGGCTTACTCTATGCGTGTATTTATTATAATAAGCTTCGAAAGTAATAAAGTATTTCACACAGACTCAATTATTCGACTCGTATTTTCACCGTTTTATTGGAAAGTTTATGAAGATAGAACACTGCAACTGACAGAGTCTGCTTTGTGTTCCCTCGAAATGGGAACCACTCACCCGTATATGGCTACGATATCTTTAATGCTAAAGTATGTGCCGACGGTTAGAATAAACAGGCCGAACGTGACCAGAATGGCATTTTTTATCAAACGCCATCGGTACCATCCGAAACTACCGTCGATCGACCAGCGGAACACGGTGTCCAGCACGATGGGTGTAATTAGACCGAGTGTGGCGGAGCAGATCGAACCGACGAGTCCGATGAACGGTTCCAGTTCCGGCACTCCAAGCGCCAGCGCGGTCATGGTAAGCATAATACCGAAACGTATCGCAATCTGAGCCACATTATGGCGCTTCGGGTCGAAGCAGTGTTTCACTTTGCGCCACAGAATGTCCATCGGTACGTAGTAGTATATACCAAGCGTGAAGAGGATGGCAACCGCTGCCAGGAGCTGCGTCGATAAAGCCAACCTGTGCCAGTGGAGCGAAGAAATGTGAATGCGCCTCATCATACATTCGAACTTCTCCGATTGCCACCTACCACTCTTCCGACGGAAGATTGAGCGTGACGGTGGCCTCCGTTTTCTGACCGTACCGTGCGTAACCGAAAAACCCGGTCACGTTGTACAGAACCATGATGAAGGCGATCACTGTACCGAGGACGCCCGGGCATGCCAGAAAGTGTTCCGGATGTTGCATTTTGTTCTCCACCGGAAGCACCACCCCGATGCCTTCTACCGCGTACACCACCGTCCTAGAACGATCAAAAGGAAATGGTGTGAGCAATTTGGGCCGGCCTTTAGACTAGCGGGAAACAGATCATGTTGTACCCGAAAAACGATGGCAATGCCGTTAACTCCGGTAGCAGATGCCGATCCGTAAGATCAACCGGATCACGCACGATGTAGTACAACGTGATACCGAACGTGACCAGAATCATGGTGTTGGCGAGTGCGGAAAACGGTACGAGATAGCGCAGATCGCGCACCTGCGTCACGAAAATCAACGGAACGGCCGTCAGCAGAATGTAGATGCGCGTGTCCCACTCGATCTCCAGCTTAGCCCCGATCACACCCTTGAGGGTGGTTGCGATGAATAGCAAATAGACGCAGACGGAAAAGAAGCTGACGATGAGCAGCGAGTAGTCAATGAAGGCCCTGCGAGTGGAATGTGTAAGAGAAGATGCTGCTTTTGTTCCTGGCCCAAGAAGAGCGGGAAGTGCTTGCAAGCGCCACGTACTTGGAAGCGCCAGCGAAGCGTCTTGTGGCGTGTGGCCCGTGCCGGAAAACACATTGGGCCGTCTCCGAGAAGCCGAGCTGCGGTACCCGCGTACGAGCGGAAGACTTTTGTGATGTCGATACCTAAAAAATGTGACCGAACAAACGCCCGGAGGCTCATGATCTCAGCAGGCCTGACTTTGTGTAGCCGGTAGCCAAACTTACGAGCAGATACACACAGTGGGCATAGATTATACCGACGAGGGTTGTACCGAGCAAGCCAAAAACTAGGCCGCCGTTACGAAACGCCGACGGCATCGCTAGGATGCCGGTTCCGAGAGATCCCTTCAGCATGTGAATGATCGTGTAGCAGGTCCTACGAAGAGCAGTGCGTATTGAAACAGCTGAACATGCTTGAACTATTTAACGAGCAAAACTTACGGGCTGGGTTTCTTCACTCGCCGATGCCGGAACGGATCGTACGGATCATCTTGCGTTGGTAGCACACTAGAAAAAGAGCGGGCAAAAAATTAATCGTTGTTTTAATTTGGTAAGCGTACAAACCTCACCACCGTGTGGGATGGTATCAGTCATTACAAACCATTCATGTGCCGAAGTTTTTTTTAGCTCCATCGTTACGCTGCTCGATTAACAAAACGGCGTTAAACCTGCGGCAATTCGTTATGACACTGACGCACGCTTTGACAGAATGACTTCGTCTGATGCTGTGCGAGCAACTTCTAGTGGTATGGAAGCGGTTAAGTTTAAGTAGGCTGGTCTGTTTGATTGATAATTGTGATAGTGAAGCGCCGGTGATAACGGTCTAGCGTACCCATTCCCCGCTTATCTGACTTTTCACGCTGATGCATCATTGAGGCGAGCCATCAAGTGAACGAATAGTAATCAATACCGCCTTTTCTCACATGCTTGCACACTAATTACGACCGATATGTGAATCGCGGTGAAGCCTTTTACTTCCCTTTCTCTCAACGCATCATCGGACCATCGAATCTTCGGCAAGCCCGTTTATGAGATAAGGTAAAAGAGAGTAAAGGCTCAGCGCATGGGCCACTACCGGGACTCGCTGATACTGGCGAAGGATAAAGGCGATGCAATTCATAACCGGTGACGGCAGAGTACTTACACCATGACGATCGAAGCTACATTTCTTTCGCCTGATTGATTAAACGTTACTCAGGTAATGTTATTTTGAATAGTTTATTTCGTACCGTTTATTGTTTAGATAGCTCCACCCGGTCATATGGCTGAGCACAAGAAAATATCGTGTTGAACATAAATAATAGCGCTTTGCCAGGATGTGCTTGGACTTGCTGATCGGGTGGAGCTCAGGACTCTCAGAGAGACGCCTTCCTTTGTGAGGTGATCTTCTCGCAGTTCTAGTAGTGGTTTTGATAGGTTCATCTATTTCTGTTCCGCTGCTTGACGAGGAATGCAGTAGTTATCCGTAAATTCGCCTGACATCTTAATTTAAGATACCAAACGATAAGCTGCGTAACGTTATAGGCACTAAACGTTCGAGCTGTTTGTTCGATTCCCAGTGCGTTGAGCGCAAGGTCGGTTAAACGTTTTCCGTGTGCCCCGGACTCCGCTCTACTCGTCATGCTCATCGTCGTCGGTGTAAAGCGCAATTATGTCCTTGATGCTGACGTATGCACCGGCGACGAGCGCAAAGATCGAGAAAGCACCGAAGATAACGTTCTTCACAAGCACCCAGCGGAATTTGCCCAGCTCGCCCGGCCACAGGAACACCGTTTCGACGACGCACGGCACGAACAGACCGAGGCTGGAGAAAAACACGGCTCCGACCAGCCCGATGAACGGTTCCAGCTCGGGCACTGCGAGCCCAACCCCACCCATAAGGATCATGATGCCGCTGCGCAGAGCAATCTGCGAGATCATGTGCCTGTTCTTTGGTATTTTGTGTTGAATTTTGCGCCACAGAATGTCCATCGGGACGTAGAACTGCAGCCCGAAGGTGAAGAGGATCGCCAGCGCGATCAGGATCTGTGCCGCTATGGCCAGGCTGTGCGGAAACGGACGGAAAGTGTGTTAACACCAACGGAACGATCTACTTCCTTTCGTGTACTGCAGCAACTTACTCGTCATTCAGTGGCAGATTTAGGGTGATGCTGCCTTTCGATGCCTCACCGAACCGAACGTAACCGAAGAATCCAATGACTGCGTACAGTACGATAACGGTTCCCATGGCGGTGTTAAGCACGCCCGGACATCCCAGGAAGTGCTGCGGTTTGGCCATACTGTTCTCTACCGGCATAACTACGCCAATGCCTTCCATAGCGAAGATAACCGTGCTGAAAGAGATGGGAGGCAGAGTAGACCATTAGACATAACTCGTACTAGTAACCATCGCACAACGGAAACTACGATACGGTACCTGAAGAACAGCGGCAAGGTACCGAACGACGCGAACAAGGGTTTGTCGTCGAAGTCGAGCGGATCCTTGAAGATGTAGTAAAGCGTGATGCCAAACGTGACCACGATGAACAGGTTGGCGAGAGCCGAGAACGGTACCAGATACTTGAGCTCTCGAATCTGGCCAATCACCAGGACCGGAAGCATGGTCAGCAGGATGTAGATGCGCACGTTCCAGTCGTTGCCCGTCGTATAGTTGATCACATCGTGGAAAGAGGTGGCAATGAAGACTATATACACACAGCCCGCACTGAAGTATGTTGCCATCAGGGCGTAGTCGACGAAGGCTCTGTCGAATGAGTCGAATGAAAAATTGCGATCAGTAAACCGTGCCATCTAGTGTACCGACACACCTCTTGATAAAGTGCAAGATCGACCGACCTTCATTTGGCTTCAAACGCAACCTACGAAACCTGATTGACTAAAGTAAAGCAAAACAATGGATTGGCTCTATACGGCGTGATGATGCTGGTAATTTTAAATTCCGACCTTGATGCTTAAGAGTGCCCCTCGCAGTTCGCGGGTTTCTAGGACACAACTGTGGGCAACCAAAATAGAGGGTGACGATATGCCTCGCGAATGTCGGAAACTTCAAACGAAGTGGGTATTCAACGCCGGCGTTAACCTCGAGGCGAAACCGAACTACGAAGCTGCTGTTGACATAAGCGTATCGTCTGGGGATGGCGATGCTCGCTACAGACCTCGCGTAACGAAGCAGTGCCAGAAAACAGTACCTAGCGAGGGCAGCCATCATTCATATTCATATCGGTGGTAATTAATTAAAATGCTTATCATCATGTCGTACGCCGCGCATCGGAACTGCTGCTGAGGCCAATCGATTGTTTATAGGTGCGAAGGTCGGAAGGTTTCGACGGAAATGCTAAGCTCCCCGAATTTGGGACCCGGGAAGAACACGGGGTACTTACTTTGAGAAACCTGCTAGGGGTCGCAGCTTTGGTGGCCCATACTGGAAGACACGTTCGGCGGTTTCGGCAAAACCTAGCACGGGTATCCTTGTCCTCTGGCAGACCATGTGGGAGGTTTTGACCTAGAGCGGGAAGAAGCGCCATTAGAAGGCCGTGGTGGGCAATGACCGCACGAGGGGCAACGCAGTGACTCAGTGTGGCACAGTGAGCGATGATTACGAAATCACTGTCGTAACCTGTGGCTGAATGTCCGATTGTTGCGGCGCATCGACTTTGATTACCGGAAGCAAAACGGCTCAACACGTTCGCGCCAATGCTGTGGGAAGGTCTTTTCCTGCCATCGACCAAACGCCGTGCGCCGTGGGTTATGGTTCATGTGGCTCGATGAGTCCATATTCTGCCAACCGGTTGCGCGCTATGACCGACCGATGTCGTGGGATAGTTGCCCGTTTCAGATGCGGTTTTGCATTCGTATCAATGAGCAACCATACGGCACGTCTTTAACGCCTCTGAACGGGGGCTTTCTTGTCCTTGGAAGTTGGCGAAGTTCACGGAGATTCGAAAGACCCTGTCACTTGGACTACCGATTGGATCAATCAGTATCTGCAGACTCCGAAAAACTTCGTTCCAGTTGGAAGTCAACAATATTTCTTCAGGAGCTTTTTTAACTTGTAAACATGTTTGATAAGTACGCTAAGTCAACAATTTAAGCTGGCTTTTCCAAAAATCTTTTATTGTTTCATTTTTTCATTCAATTGAATGGCAGAAAAACCATTCAACTTCCTACCAGGGTCACTATCAATCGGAATCTTGTTTACGGTAGACACTTAATGGCGATAGGCGATATAAATCATGCCCGGTAAGTAAAACATTATATGGACGTATATATTGATACGATAAACTCACTCCGACACAGTGTTCATCAACCTTATCTCGGCAATTGGGACACTCCTGCTACTTCTACACAGGTGACGCGGATACCACTTGAAACTCAGACACCGTATTAACGAGGTGAGTGATAGAGTTGGAACATAAGCCCTTAGTATCTTCGGCATACTACAAATCATTGTGGCATAATGAAACGGTACATCACGGGAGCATGGATCAACACATTATTACACGGAAATATCCGTTCGTAACGGGTCGATTCGTAGCACGATCCCTACAAGGGTCTGTTGACTTCGATAGTTGGAAGGGCCTCGTCGGCAGCACTCGGTTCGTTGACTTCCGTTAGCCCTTAAACAGATGAGTCTGTGGTACGTTGGATGCGTCCGAACCTTCCACTTAGGATACGAATGGGCCAACGCTTCGAAAGGGGCCACCCTAAGGATCACCTTGAAAGGATACGGCCAGCGAGCCAGTGGCATCGCTGATCACGAGTCCGTGGACTTGAACTGAGCCGTCTTGATAGTGAACCGTCGCCAGAAAGCCCGTGGCATCCTCGACCACTCAAGGCGAACTGGATTACTCTGTCGGTTGCCGGTTCATTGACGGGGTTTCTTATTCGCCCCATTCTCACCCAACTCAAGTGGAGTGTTGTGCAGTGTGAATGACTTTTGTTGCGGAACCGTTTAGCCGTATTTTTTACTAGGGGTTTACTTGAACTTTCAAGGCCACATTGGCGGGGGATAGTACATCGCGTAGTCATATGGAATGGAATTTCAATAGTGTACTGTGCACTGTGTGTTCCCAATCTGCATAAACATCTGTGGAACTTGTTACGATGTACAGATTAGCTTCGCGGACAATAGCCTCCTTCATATCGCAAAATGAGTCATCGAACGGCCGATCACCGTTACACAACGGTTGTATCGACTGTTATCTGTTTTTTTTTGTGAATGACGGAAATGATCATTTGAGCAAAAACGAAAACGAGGGAGCAACATGATAGAGAATCAATCATTCGCGCCGGTCTCATCTCCGGCACGAGCAAGCGATAGGAGATGGCCCACGGAACAATAGCAGTTCCCGTCTAGGTAGCGTAGCTCGGGTGGGGCACGTGGCCCAGAGACTCACCAGTATGTGCACGCAGTGGGTACAGATGAGCCCGATGACGATGGTACCGATGCCCCCGAACAGTAGGCCGGCATTTTTGAACGCCACCGGCATGGCCAGAATGCCCGTCCCGAGAGAGCTCTTCAGCAGGTGGATCAGCGAGCCGGCCGTGGAGTTTGGCTTCTCGGTTTGCCGCTGCTCGAACGGGTTGTACTCGGCATCATCGATGGGCTGCACATCCGCGAGCTTGGTCCTGCAATACGGGAAGCCGAGAGGTTCGGGAGCGTGAGATGGGCTGTTCCATTCGATCGCTTTGTGTAGAGTACCGAAGAGCACCGAATTTATCAGACCCAGGTTCTGGCCCCGGTAGCTGGTGTGACGCGTCGTTTCTTATCTCAATGACAACCGTTGCTCAACGGAACATGCACGCGGTGACGAAAAACACCAAGTTTGGTGAATGGCCAAGTCATACGGCAAGCCGTAGGTATTTTATTTGTAGCCTTTATGGGCCTCGATTTGTGCCAGTCCCAGAGGTAGGAGCTTCACACGGCATTGTTATTAAATTGATTGCCTGACGGATTGGGACCGGCGATTTATGGGCAGTAGTACGTTATCGGGGCGTTATCGTGCACGCTTCTCACGTTTCCAAATAGGTGGAATGAAGCAGGGTTTTGGGAAACTTTGAGCGAGTTGGATAGACACCTATCGCTAGGCGGTGTTGCCACTGAGGTAGATTTATGGCCCACTGTTCGAGTCTACTAATTGACAATATCTCCTTTTTCTCGCATCTTTTTAGAGCACAGGATTAAAATGGACGAGTGTGTGATAAGACGATGATCAATGAGAGCATTATTTTTTAACACACTTTACACGCTTACGACGAGTGGAGAGATAATTTTCACTTCCTGCGGATGGACCAAACGTTGATAGATTTACTCACGTGGAATTGAAGTCACCGACACTGTACTCCGCGGCCGGTGCCGAAGGATCGCCCTTCACCTTTTCGTCTGCCATGGTCGGTTATGCAGAGGTCCGTTCACTTGGCGCACTATACGTAAGCAACGGTAACAGTAAACAGTATTAGTTGGGTTCAATTGGCTACCACAAGAACAGTCGCTAATCGGGGTGGGGGGTGCGGGGTTTGGGCTGCGTGTGTTTCGCGTTGCACAGGATTAGGACTACGAATGGACACGATTGAGGCCGGCCAGTCTAGTGCCTGCCCGCTCCCACAAGGGAAACCCAAAACGTGGCCCCAAAATCGCCGTACTCACAACAGTGGCGCAGAACAGTGAAGCGGCGCGGTAGAGCGATCGTGCGCGACTGGGCCCGGTTTATCGGCAGCAAGCGTATCAAATAGCCGATAGTAATTGGGAATCAAACAGGACAAGGTGAACAATTATGAACAGGTCGTTATCTGTGGCGATATGTCGCCTTTAAGAATGGCCACCCAACGCTGCCCTGCCCCATCTCTGTTACAGACGGCCATTCCAAACGTCCTAGGGGTCTACACTTTCGCCCTCGCTTTCAGGATTCTTCGGTGCGTTTTTCACCTACACTCATAGGATGTTTGCACTAATCCCTAATAAAGTCCCGAGGAGGTCGTAAATATCTCGGGCTCGTCGGTGGCAACCGGTAGGTTTGTAGACTGCATGGAGTACCCAAGAGATAACGCGTCAAGTGCACCACGTTGTGCACGCTCCGTTGGGAGTAGAACTGGGAGAAACACTTAGCTGAAGTGGTAACAACATGCGTGTGATCAATTAGATGATTAACTAGCTCAAACGCTCATAGATATGCTTGCTAGTTCTGCAGGAGCTACTCAGAAAGAGATGGGTCAAAAAGAAAGATGTAGTTGTTTTCGTTTCAAAACGCAACGACCATCACCAGCAGTCCTAGGGGACGTTATTAGATGAAAAATGCCAACACTATTATGAAGCCTGTTCCACTTAACTATCCTACATTATTCTCCGATGATTCGTTTCTGGAGCCTGATACGGATCGACATCAAATTAGCTACTTGCTCATAGTGATTTACCTCCAAGAGAAGCCCCAAGGGAAGAGTTGGCTTTTCTCAGAGTTCAGGGGAGTACTCTAACTTCAGGTTCAGGCTCGGATTGTAAATGGGGTTATTTTCGGAAGCTTTTCTGTCCAGCTGCCCAAACAATATTGCTCCCCCAACCCTAGCGGTTGCGATGGAAGGCAAAGTCGGCAAGGTTGTCGGCTGGAATGGAATGCATCTTTTATGCAAACCGCTACGCTAAGTCAAACAAGCGACACGGATGTCTCATGTTTCCCGTGTATTGGTCTCATGGCACCATGCTCTCAGGAAGCGTGCGGAAATAATGCAAACCTTTTAAAACAGGAACATCAATTAAAAATTGAACTCCCCCCGGTTTGTCGGAAGAGGCCATTATGATAGCAATCGGTAGTAAACACTTCGCTACCGAACGATTTTGCTGATTTTGCAACATCGGTTCGCTTTGTCCCGATATCGTCGCTGTAATTTGACTAGTTTAATTATTAGTATCGTCATCAATCTTGTGAAATCAAACGAACGCACGGTACGTCTGGCGACTGATTGTAATTGTTGGTGATTAATTGCGAGTATTGGAGGATCATTGTTTGGAGTGATAGTGAGCTCTTGCAGCCATTTATGTCGCAGGCGACCGGGAAAACAGCGCCACGGGCACCACTCTGGCGAGCGACATTGAACAACACGCTGCTGCCCGTGATAGTCGATAAGATACATCGGAAGATCTGAGACCCCTGTAAACAATCAGACAATCCGAGGTTCAATCAATTGCGAATTGTTGGTGGTGTTAATGTTCTGGGCTACCGTGACCGATCTATCTTATCATCGGACGCCGCCACTGCGTAAGTCACGGGACTGGAGTTGCGATAACCCGGCAGATGATAGTGAAATCAAAAGCAGGTTTACAGGTGTCTGCCTTCACTGAGCATGGTCGTTTACGATCGATCTGAGACTCTAGATTATGAATGGGGCTCCGCTCGATCCGTCATACCGGCGCAGACATTCAATCAGCGACAGTTACTACTACTGGCCACAGATGCTGTGCCCAATTACAGTTGTTGACAAATCCCAGCGCAGCAGAGTGAAGATCCCGCAGGGGGTTTGAGCAATATCAGATAATCCTTGTGATCAGTAAAAGTGGAGCATCAATGACAGAACGCGGACTGGGATTTAAGTGACCTTAACATAATTCGATGAGCTTGCTTATCGCCGAGCCTGGTTTGACCATCCCTTAAAGTACGAAAATTTTGGGCAGGTAATGAACTCAACGAGTGTATTATGCAACCGACTCCATTTCAGGCTGGGGAAAAAATCTTGAAACTTCATCCGATTGTGTTAGCTTCTCTCAGTCTGATTGCGTTAGTAACTTCTGAGGATTGCAATTTACGGATCACTTCGGATTGGGTAGTATTCGGAAGATGCTTGGTAACTTTCATTGATAATGGCGCAAGGAGTTCTCTTTCCTGGTGCTTCCACATTGACTTTGGCAGCCTAAAGTGCAGTCCGGAGGCTCGTCCATCAGCAGAAAACTGGCCGCCCCAGGCGGTATTCACTGCCGATCGCATAATGCCTGATCGGTTCAACGGCATCAAGCGCGAGAGACATACTAGGTTGTTCATTATATTCGGAGCCTCGATAACAAGGAGCGATGCTACAAGCCTAATTTTTATTTTGTTATATTGGTACACTCTTCAAATGAACGTATGTGAAGTTTCATTTCAAACGGTCACTAAATTTTATTTTTACGAGCCATTTAGTATCGACATGTCACAATATTTTTTTACAGCTGTTATGACGTCATCATTTGATGAAAAACACTTTCCGCACACGATTTTTTTTGGTCTGAAAACAGATGGAAGTCGCTAAGGGCCAAATCTGTTGAATAGGGTGGATACTTCAACAATTCGAACTTTAATTAATGGATTTTTGCTATTTTCAAATTGCTCTTGTGACACGGTGCGTTGCGCTGATGAAAGACGATGTTTTTCTTATGCAAACCGGGGCTTTTTTAAAAAAATTTCACTTTCAGTATGTCTTAAATGTTACAAAAATAATCAAAATTTATTGTTTTATCAATTTGCAAGTAATCCGCCAGCAAAATTCCATTCACATCCCACAAAACTGATGCTAACATCTTTTTAGTAAATTTCTGGACGAACTCGTTTCGGAACTAAAGAAAAGGGTTCACACCACTCCTTAGACTCTTGTTTTGATTCAGGATCATAGTAATAGACCCAAGTCTCATCCACAGTAATGATTCAATGCACAAAATCCACTTTATCCTATCGAAAACGCTTTAAATGTTGTCAAGAAAGATTCATTCGAATGGCTTTTTAGCGAATGCGGCAGACATTTTGCAAACAGCTTTCTCGAACTCAAAACTTCAGTCAAAATATTGGTTATACTGCTCAATGAGTTGGCTAGGTCTTGTACTTAATTTATATCAGTGATTGGACGATTTTCAAAAACGATATTCTGTATTGTTTTATGATTTCCGATGTTGTGTCTGTTTTTTGACGTTTTTGACATGGATCGTCTTGAAGGCTACTACGTCCACGTTTAAACTCAGAAACCTCTCTTTTAACCACCTAATTAAAGGTAAAGAGTCCTTATACACTTTCAACATTTGTTCATAATTTTCCTTTGCTTTTAAACCTTTCAAAAATAAAAATTAAATCACTGCACATACTTGTTTTTTTCCATTGTGAAAAATACTGTGACATGTCGACACTAAATGGCTTCTAAAAAAAAAAACAAAGTGACCGATTGAAATGAAACTTCACATACGTTCATTTGAAGAGTGTACTAATATAACAAAAAAAAATTAGGCTCATAGCATCGCTCCTTGTTATCGAGGCTCCGAATATAATGAACAACCTAGTAATGATGATGTGATTGTCTGCTCCGCTGGGCTACCGTTTGCTTACCAGACCCTTGGTGGAGCTTGGCCTTACGATCGATCGACCGATCGATTGAGATCATGTACCGTCTGTTTATTTTTTATGTACGGACCCCAAATTGCAGCTCACCATCGAAAGGTAATTTGCGTGAATGAAAGGGTTCGGGATAGCGAACGCTTGGTTTGGACGGGCGCTGTTGACGACACCTTTATTTTGAAGCTTTTCGGAGGTCTTCTGACCAAACAAAAAACGAAGCTGACATCGCGCGATTGTTTTCTCTCCAGTCGCCGTACTCAGCTTCAACGTTTTCTTTACGAGAGTGTGCAAATACTACCTACAGCTGGATGTGGCTTACCGGATAGTGGCACATAGGCCGCCACCCAAAACCGCACTGAACTGGTGCAAAGGAACCTAGGCTCAGCGAGGGTCATGGCTTCAGGGCAATAAAGTCATCGCCGGTTTTTTGGCCGCCGCGGATGTCCATATATGTGTGTATGGTGGTGAACTATTATGATGCAGCGTGATACACAATATACCCAATTGAAGGCAAACGTGTAAGTAAATAAGGATAAAGAGTGAACTTAACCGAGCGATCGAATAGGAAATCGGTTAACCAACCAAATCTGCATTGCAAGTTGCATCATGGTTTCACTCGATTTGCACCCGATCAATGACCACTACTCTAGGGCAATCTGTGTCACTGTCAAATACTGTCGTAATGGTGAACCCAAGAAAGGAAATGCATTGCGACCGGTGCTCGGTGTCTATGCTACCAATCGCCAAGAGATTGATCATGTGAGGGCAGCTAATGGAAAATCAGAGATCAAACCACTTGCGGTGGAATATATCGACAGGTAGCCCCGTTCCAGATCCTTTCCCAGTTGCCAGCAACTCTGTGCCACAGAATTGGCTACCGGAAGCGGAGTCTTTCACTTTTGTTTCGAAATGCTTCGGAACACACGCAACGCGTGCGCGTGCGGCCGACCAACAGACCACCCGATACCCGATGATGCTGCCTCAGGGAAAGGCTACCACCGTCCTTGGTTCAGAGAACACGCCAAGCACGCGAGAACTTGGTAAAAGGAGACATAATAATAAACTAACGCACAACTTGACGCCGCCAAACGCCGCTACAACAACGATCAAGAAGCAGATCGGTGCCTTCATCTTTCAACAAAATCGTTTTCGCACAGATTGCTCGAACTCTCAATCATTTTTTTCCAATTACTGACTAACCGAACTGACCCGGTGGTTGAGCCCACTAAAGCGTCACAGGTGGTTTAGTCTCCGATTGGTTATTCAGTACTTCTAAACCCGTTGAACTTGACATTCGTACGTGAAGGTTCACCGAAAAAAAGCGGTGCAAAAAGTGTAACTAATGCACCTTGGCAGTCATGTTTTGGGTCAAGATTATTTGGATGATCGAGTGTAAAGTGCCTGTTTCCCCTGTTTGAAATGCGGAGAGTAAAAACTTTGCCCTCTCAACACTAGAGCACGAAGAGATTTTGTAAAGAGCATAGTATATTCATTCCAGTCTGTTGCATTCGTTAAAGTGGTTTTATTTAGCTTTTACTTCGAGGTCGATGATAACTAACCTGTTAAATAAGAGTTTTATGAACTGAAAGTGATCGAATAAATACGATAATAGTTGCAGCACTAATGCCTAAAACGACACTACACAACTTTTTTACATAATCCAGCACTGCAACACTACAACACTCTGCGATTCACATTGAAAAAAAAAAACACAGATCACGCGTCTGGCACTAGAATTGGAGTTTTATTTTGAATTTAAATAAAGTAAGTCGTCGGCAGCCGCGTGTGCGATCGTTGATCAATCCAAATCAGGGCACTATATCCGTATGGGGCGTTTCAGCTCACTGAAAGGCACTTGGGCTTGCAGTAGGGCCACTGCACGAAGTGCACCGCTGAGAACTGCAAAGTGCGGTGGTTGCCGCGAAACTGAAAGTGCGTGTAGAGCGTGCAACCGTTGACGGCGGACTAGGTGCCAGAGGTTCGCAGGGGTTCGCTTAAATGTTCTGATCAGCAGAACGACCATTGGCGTTGTATGCGTTGTGGTTTGTTTTGTTGTGTCGTTGTTATCGTTCGCCTAGTTGTTGGTACGCCCGATGCCCGGGGACCCCCACGCCTTCCGAGCATGATCCATTCTTACGGTATTACCCCGTCCGCGTCTCGCAGTGGCATGTGCATGGGATCGATGAGATACGAGTCGGTACTTGGGGAAGGGGTCGCTTACCGGCTTAGCGGTTTGGGTAGGCTCCTAAGAGAAGCGCTACTGGGAAGGCCAGCATCACGGTGTGTCGTGATGTATTACTATGAACGGCGTAGAAGATGCGAATGCGAATTCAAAAAGTCAGGGCCACTCAGCGACACACCGGTCGTCCTTTGCGATGCCGGACACCCTCACATCGAAGATGTGCGCGAAAGTCCGGCAATGACCTAGCGTGTGGAATCGGAAGTAGATTTGCTTCACAGAGGTTCCTTCTGTCCTTAACGGATCTTCGTTCTGACCGATCGACCGATCGCTGCGCACGTGAGATGCATGTAAACAATGGTAAAGGAGCCGTTTGGTCCATTCGGCGGCCACGAGCTCGGGTCATTAAAACCGGCTGTTAATAGTGATCGTTGTCGTCATTCAGAGGGCAGATTGGTTTACGATGCACAGTGACGGAAACAAGCATAAAGCATGATTCATATTTGCTCGAAGCGATGGAAACAAAAATTGAGCTGCCAGGTTTCTAATCTGCACATGGTATTGTAACAGTGTTTTCTTGCGGTTCAATGTTGCTGATTAGTTATGCATTTCTAGAAAAAGCAACAACTAGTTGTATACCTTTCGGTATTGGGATCAACCAACCTCGATAGCGATATGTTTGCTTTTACAACTCTTCTTAAAATCCGACATGAGCGCAACACAAACACATGGAATGTGAGAACTATAATCGATACAGGAACAATTTTGTTCAATAGTTTGTCTATCGCGGCCGCGGCGGAGAGTGGATACTAGGAGCTAATAACCATCAAAGAAAGATTAAGTTTGTAAAGTAATAATCACGTTTGTACCGACTAGTTAAGCGAGCCTGCTTATTTTTGAATGTATTTCAACTAGAGTTAGTTTTACAAAAGAAAATAAGGATTCTGTATGACTCTGATTGGTGCCTTTTATATGTTGTTAATTTCTTCTATTTTGGTACTATCTACTGATGGATTATCAACGAGAAGAAACTTATCAATTTGGATTTTCTACCATTTGGCTGCGTGCTGCATGGCTGCGTACGCTTACTTTGACGTTTTGACGTTAAATTACCGGCTGTCAAAAACGGTCGAATTTCTATTGACAATCTTTTGTTTAGCTTCTCCGCATGCTGTTCGCAGAAATACACGTGCAAGTAGAACTGGTGATCGCAAAGCTCTCGTGAAAAGATCTATTTACTGTTCGGTTAAAATGCAGAAACATCGTAAATTCAAGCCGAAGAGAATACCACGCAAATCTGGCAGGCCGAATACTGTCAAAGAAGGAACATGGGAATCGGTAAAGATAAATGGCGCTGTTATATCGGACGAAGGAGCAGATCTTGGTGGATTTATCGGTCTGGAGGTGATGGAAAACTACGGCAACAACTTTCTGCGCAAGCCTAAGCAAAAGGTAACGACCTATCGCCCCTTACATATTTTGTCTCGATTAATTTACAAGCAAACTTTCTAAACTCAACAGGACGACAATGACGAGAGTTTTGATGGCGGCAAAAAGAAACCCAAACGCAAGCGTGCCAACGATAGTGATGAATCTGATGATTCCGATGACGAAACGAATCGTAAAGTGCGCCAAAAGAAACAAAAGGCCACCAAACCCACTGTCCAGTACAACGAAAAGTTTTCCGATTCCGAAGATCAATTGAATACGCAGAAGGGAAAATTGAAAGCAAAAGCAGCAAAAGTTCTGAAGGATGAAGCAGCCACAAAGCAAAAACAAGCAAATATTGGCGTAAAGAAAATCGCAACGAAAGCGAAGGTGGGTTCACTAGGAGAATCAACTAAACCTGTCAAGCAACCAACATCGGAAGCAGGTGAAACTAACATTGATCCGGCTGTTGACGGGGAGAACAAAAAGCTGGGATTCTCGATGCTTTTGAAACCATCAAAGAAATCACAAAAACAATTGAAGAAAAAACAAACCGAACAGAGCCGACCTAAAAAAGTATCTGAAACAACTTACTCTAGTGTGGAGTATATGGTTAGTACGACGATAGTGTGTTACGAAGACTGTAAATTTAAGAGATTATTTGTCTCATTCTAGCAATGGATAGAGCTTGGTGTGTCGGAACCGATCGTAAAAGCTTTGGCGGAAAAGGGCTTTAAAACGCCCACAGAAATCCAGGAAAAATCTCTACCGGCTGCTATTTTTGGTCGCCGAGACTTACTCGGTGCGGCCGAAACGGGTAGCGGCAAAACGCTAGCATTCG
The DNA here is from genome assembly GCF_943734635.1 of Anopheles cruzii. NCBI lineage: Eukaryota > Metazoa > Arthropoda > Insecta > Diptera > Culicidae > Anopheles > Anopheles cruzii. Next base: position 24,744,552 of record NC_069144.1, read on the forward strand.
GCCTACCGATGCTGGAGGGCATTCGGAAGCTAAAGCAAATGAACCAGCCGAGCTCCGATAACACGGTTCCCGACAACGATGAACACGAACTAACGCCGCCGCCGGAAGAATTCGAGCTGACCGGGGACGATGAACAAATATTTGCCCAGGAAGGCAAACAAGTGCCACCTGTTGATACGAACAAACCGCTGTACGGGCTGATTCTAACTCCGACCCGTGAGCTGGCTGTACAAATTAACGATCATCTAAAGTCGATTTCAAAGTATACCGCCATAAACATTGCCCTCGTCTTCGGCGGAATGGCCGTCGTGAAACAGGAGCGTATGCTTCGGAAATGTCCTGAAATAGTAATCGCCACTCCAGGCCGGTTGTGGGAACTGATTCAAAGTGGCAATCAGCACCTCTCTAAGGTGATGCATATCAGGTCAGTGGCGAATGGTAAAGATGGGTAACGCTTTGTTTACGAGTTACTGGTACAATTTCTAGATTCCTGGTGATAGATGAAACCGATCGGATGCTGGAAAAAGGTCACTTTGAGGAATTGAAGCAACTGTTGGAATTGATAAACACGAACGAGGATGCGAAGAAAAAGCGTCGTAACTACATTTTCTCAGCTACACTCACGATGGACCACGAGCTTCCAGAGCACCTGCAGAGTTAGTTGCGATGAAAAAGTGACTGAAGAAACCAAATATTTTCATTCGTTCATCTCACATTCCACATTCGCAGAAAATCCGAAGAAATCGAAGAAAGTTTTGAAGGAAACGCCCGGCCAGCGGTTGAACAAACTCATTGAAACCATCGGTATGACCAACCCGAAGGTGGTTGATCTAACGCAAGAACACGGAACGGCCCACACGCTTACGGAATCGCGCATCCTTTGCCAGGCGACACACAAGGACTTCTATCTCTACTACTTCGTCCAGCGCCATCCTGGCCGCACACTGGTGTTCTGCAACTCGATTGGCTGTGTGCGTCGGCTGGTGGCACTCTTTACGTATCTGAATTGCCAGCCGCTCAGTCTTTTCGGCAGCATGCAGCAGCGCCAGCGCCTAAAGAACTTGGAACGCTTCACAGACAACTCCAAGGCACTACTCATAGCGACGGATGTGGCGGCCCGTGGACTAGACATACCGAATGTTGACCACGTCATTCACTATCAGGTGCCGAAGACTACGGAAAACTATGTTCACCGATCAGGACGTACGGCGCGAGCTAGCAAAGAGGGCTTAACGGTGCTGTTGATCGCTCCGGAAGAAGTGAAAGACTACGTGAAGCTAAATCAGGATCTTGGACGCACCGAAGACCTGCCGCTGTATCCGACTTCGGATCGGATGATGCGCCAAATTAAGCAGCGTGTACAGTTGGCGCGGGAAATTGAGCGGATGGAAATGCAACAGAGACGCGCCGGTGAGGAACGCTCCTGGGAGGACACGCTGGCAAAAGAATTTAAGAGCGACTCGGACGTGGACAGTGAGCAGGAAGAGATGCGCAAGCTCGAGCAGGGACGCCAGAAGCGCAAGTTTAAGGGGAAGCGAATGGAGTTGAGTCACCTTTTGGCAATGCCGCTCGCGATAGACCGGATCGAGATGCGCTACCCGACGTCAACCGGTGGCATGCGGTTGGCCACCGAAAGCGAACAGTCGGCCATCAGCTTAGTGCAGCAAGCAGTGCAACAGCGCAAAGAGGAAAAGAAGCAGCGGAAAAATAAGAGAAAAGAAACCCAAATGGGATGAAAACCTTTCAGCGAGAGTTATGGACCGTCTCGTTTGACGATGTTGTTTTTTTTTTCATTCTGGGTTATAATATATTCTAGTTCTAAACTTTACATTTGATAATCAGTGTTTTGAAACATATATCCGAACTCCCTTCTCTACCAGCGAGCGAGTATACTTGGCCAGAATCGAAGTAACGCCAACCGTTGGGGTCGCAAAGCACTCGATGAATGGTTCGATCTGTTCCAAATTCCATCGTTCCTTTGTCCGAAACAGCGTACTCAGGCGCACAAGCAAATTCATCGGTAAATCGGCTTCATTTAGACCCCTCACACACGGCACCGACCCTTCACGATCGACAATTCCGATGCCGCGGAGATACTTTTCGTCCACGTCGAATCCTTCCGGCAGTGTTTCTTGCCAGGTGACGAGAAACTCGTCGATGTGAAATTTTAGTCCGTGTTGCAGGATCTTCTCGGCAAACAGTGCACAGACTAGGTCCTCGCGATAGCAAAATCGTTCCGGGACTCGTTCGCTTGGTGTGGTGTAGATGTCGAAAATACCGTCAACGACTTCGTAAGGAACTATACCCTGCATAGATTCGAACGTGACTTCTTTGTCTATTTCGTCCGGCTGCCATGAGTTTTCCGAAATCAGAGCCAGCAGAAGGGTTACCACACGGTATTCGTATCTAAAAGAATGAAGCATAATTCGAGTGCATAAAATAGGAATTGTATTGTAACGAAATATCAGGATACTTACTCTATATCGAGCATCCGAATTCGTTCTTCCACCTCGATGGCGCGATACTTTTTCAAACCCTCCTGAAACTCGTCCTTGCTGCACTGCACCGTATCGAGCAGCTGATTGAAACGGAACAATAGCGATCGATCGATAAGATGCTCGTTTTCCGGCCCGGCATAGCGCGTCAAACGTAGTAGGTCGATAATCTTCCGATATTTTGGTCGTACCTGGCGCAACTCAAAGTAGTCGTGAAATATTTTAGCCACATCCCTTCTCTCTACCTCATCGACCGTTTCGATCGGCGCGTCCACGTTCTCTTCCTCGGTGCTGCTGTCCAGTGAGGTATTCACGCCACTCTTGGGGCTCTTGATCGGTGATCGGCTCGTAGCTTGCGCCATCTTCAAATTGCGTACCAAGAGCAGACTGTTTGAAATTTCAGCCTCTTTCACCTCGTACGTTCGAGACTGGGTGCAGAACACCACCTTTTCGTTAAGGGCACCCTTGAAACAAACATCCTCGCAGTTTTGTATCGCCTCCAGAATATGGTCGTCCACTTCCAGTAGCTTTATGTTTGCCAGCTCGTGGTCATCCTCCTCGTGCGGGTAGTAAATCGCTTGTGCCGTGTTGGTGAGATTGTTTTGGTCCAGTTTCGCGTGCTTCACGATGAGCCGCACGTCGTCGATCGTTCGTGCATAGCTTTTAACAACGAGAGTAAGGCCATTATCATCACCAGTGGTTTATGCTGTAATGTGCCTGTTAAAAGCACTATACTTACTCCTGGCTGTAGATCATGTTGGATCGGAGTAGAATATTCCAAACGTGCCTAAGCTTGAAGGGAAACGAATGTAAACAATAAGTTGCGCGCGTAAGTGAATGTCAAATAATTTGACGTTAAGCGGAGCACGCTCAAGTAAAATTGTTTTTGTGCTGTGAATTGCAGCAATCCAGGCGCATATTCCGTTGTTTATCGAATGGCGAAAAACAATTTATTTGTGACATCCCGTTTTGATTAATTGATTTGGTGTATTATAGATTATTTTACCTAACATTCGTCTCTATCCCGTGTTGATAGCATTGGTACCATTATTTATAGTCAATTAAAATGATTGCAGGATTACTAGCAACAGGCGGAGACGGTTGACATCATATATATTTCAGGCACAGGATCTCCCCGATAGGGATAAACGGCTTTTTGTGTTGTGTGTTTCTAGTTGTTTTAGTTGTTCAATATTGTGTAAAGCATCTCCATAGTTGTATATGTTGGTTTAATAACGAATAATCAATAATAGCGGTCATCAAAGGGGTCATCCACTATTCTATCAAAACGTGCAAGAAAGTAGTTTGCTGTAGCCGAGCTGGACATCTGCGTGGGGCATCGTTATTGTCTAATGTAAGACATTTGTAACCAAAGCGTCCTGGCGTGCTAATGCCCGATTTTAGGAAGGGGACGCAGAGCAAATGATGGAGCTGGCATGATTATGCTATTATGCAACGGTGCGATCCGATGTGGCTTAGGTAGCATCATCATCGGGTACCGAGGTACGATCATCAATCGCTATCACCACAGAGAAGCGTTCCACTGTTTCGCATCTTTTCTTTTACGATCAAATTCTATGCCAAGCGATAGTGTCCGCGGTGGACATTTATCATGACGGTGGTCGACTGTTAGAATTATCCACGGGCATCATCTTTGGTGCGCACGCGAGAGTTAATTCGCACACTAACGATCGGCCCGAGTCCCGAGTGGCCCGGCACCGTTGTCTGGCCACTGTGCAGTAGTTGCGATGGTCGCAAGGCAGGTTGCACTGTTTTGCGAAATTATGCCCCTTCGTACAGCGAACGACGGACAACTTTTACCTCGCTTTACTCGACGTCACCTGAGCGCGCCCATTCCGATAAGGTAGCGCGAGGTCTCATCTTATGGCGCGTAACTACCGCCCAGGGGACAATCGAATGCCAGCATACCTTGCCATCCCGGAGGCCTGCCTTTGCGAGATACTCCGAGTCCATGTAGTATGTAAATTGTCGCTTCTTGCACTGGCGATAGTTGCTACACCATTCGCCGTGACCCATTACATGTTGATTAAATAATGTGGATTGGATTTTAAACATCCAAACTTGTGTTTTTGTGTTGTGTTCTCCTGGCAACGACATCCCTAAGGCGTCTTCATATTCCATCATTATTCCGATTATAACGACGACCTCATGCTAACACTTTGGTTTTAATTTCAGCAAATGAAGTCGTGCAAGAACTAGTCGAGATTCGTTCGAGTCGAGACAACCCACAGCGCTCACAGTGAACCACAATTTCGCCGTTAATCATTAACATAGCTGGATTAAAAGCTGTATTTGCATAGCTATTGAGAATTTCTAACGCTGTCCAAATCGTATAGACATGTTTCATGGGTCCAGACTAATTTTTGGTAGGTATTGGCAAATATGCAAATATGCATATTGTTTTTCACTCGAATGTAGAAAGGCTGCAGAGTTCGTTAATTTAAATTAAACGATTTCGCTCGTTATACAGCTGTTTTATCGACGACGATCGCTGATCGAACCAACCCGATCTGTTGGCACCGGATATTACCGCAGGATATATCCTGCGCCAAAATAACATTCATTAGTACCTTATTGACTCCATTACCATAAAGCTATGATGGATCGACGAAGTACATCTGCAACACTTGCTGTAAATGGTGTTCGTAAAAGAATCCGGTTTGCCCCTTGGGCCGGATGCACAACTGTGGTCCAGAAAATGAACGTAATTCGCTCGCTTTCCATGTAATCAGATAAACCCAAGAATATCCGCTCTGGTACCGGTTTGTGATATCAGGCATTGGTCCACGATGGAGAAATGATTGAGTTTTCGCGAGTAGCGCGGCAAGGACCAATAAATCAATTGTTATAATTGGGCTTCGGATAATCTCAGGACGTTGGCATCCATAAGAAGAGAAGATTATAGCGCAAAATATATTTGAATAAGATCTGCCTGATGAATAGCCAACGCCCAGACACAAACTATCCTGCTAATCACGGTCTAGTGGGTCCGAAGTTCTCTCTTGAATGCGGGTCCACTAGGTTACATCGCGCAGCTGTTAAGTAACGCAGACAGAGGTAACGCTGATAGATGGTGGAAATGAAAATCGATTAAACATTTTATTTGCTTCCTTTTGTTGCCTGTTGCTCCTAGGGCCACGCACTCCGTGTCGTGTGCATGTGTCCGGCCTTCCGCGCGCACTCGAGTCCTCGTTTGCGATTATTTAGGCCTTCAAACGAGTTGATAAGTTTCTTCGGAAAAACAAATGAACGCGATAAGAAACCAAACTAAAATGGCCGCTGTTCGCAGAAGAATGAAGTTAACCAACCAATTCATCATGTAGTCAACATCAGTCGGCCAATCAGGTGATGTTCCGCTATCGCGAATCGTTCACGATACTGGGACTCAAAGCACAGGTCTAAAACGCCAAGCCACCTGGACGAAGCTAAGCAGAAGGCTAGTGATAAGATATCGCATTCATAGAAAACGGGGTCCTATCGCAACGATGGTTCCTATCATAACCCCGATTCTTTATCACCGCCCTGCATTGAATAGGTGTGGTGAATTGAAAATGGTGCTTGCTATCAACTTGGGGACGATTCCGATTGTGTGGAAATGTATCGATTGATTGATCGATTGATTAGCACAATCACGTTACGACTTTGCACCGTTCCCAGCGCTTATCATTTTATTCAGCCCCTGGAAGCAGTTCAGCGCCAGGCCGCGTTCCGCAGCGGCCCAGCGAAAGCCGCGTGCTGGGCCGGGAGGTCCAGCGTTTAATAATAAATTGCAATTAACATGTATAAACGATTCAATTACCGGCAGTGGGTTAGCAGGGAATGGCGCTCATAACGCTCCTAGGAAGTCAGCGAGTGGGCCACCAGAGCCACCCCTATAAGTGGATGGCTTAAGGAGGCGGCAAATCTTCGCGTGGCAGGCGTTGCGTGCGTAATCGAGACCCGTGGCCCGGCGAATCCCACAAACCGAAACGGTGTCCCCGCGATAATGGCTCGATGGCGATACGCAGCTAATCTGCTTACTCGGGGCCGCGGCCAGATCAAGTTTCTGCGTAGCCGACGGCGGATGCGGCTTATAAAACTGTAAGTCCCGTAATCGATAGGGACCATTAAAAAACAATGGCTGCAGAGTAGCCATCGTTGCTGGGTTCGGCGAAAACGATTGGCTTCGTGGAATTTGTGAAGTATCTCCGACCTTCTTACGAGGGTTACGAGTAGAGAGAATATTGCTCCGAGTTTATGACTAGGAGATTAGACGGTGCCAAATGCGTAGCAGTTACCGTTTCAATCACGCCACCTATAATGTCCAGGTGGTGCTGTTTTAAGACTTTTTCGATTGTACTGAACAAAGTGCAATGGCTTAACGATGGGTTTTGGATAACGTGCTAATACTAATTACTTATGTTCAGATTTTCCTGTGCCGCTCGAAAGAGTAGTGCTCTTTTATTAATATTTGTGTCCTTTACGAAGGGGGTTGGAGCAATTCCATGTACGACAGAACATAAAATGTCTAGGAAATATTTCTACGATGGGTAACCTGAAGTAGGTTTACCCATCGTGGATCAGGTTCAGTATCTGGGTTTGCCTCCCTAGTCACGTGCTACTGAAGTATGTTTGGAATGTGGGTGTTGCCAGGTGGAATGTAGGTAAATTCCAAGGTAAAGTAAACCAATTTTAATGTCAATTAAATTACCTTTACGTTTAAATTACCTGATTAGTTACGTGAATGATTTACTTCATTTCCCAAGAAGCTACCACGATCGTAGAATGGAAAAGTAATGTAAGCCACCACTCAACTCAAACCTTGCCCGATGACGATGTTATTGAGATGTTCGAAACGACCAAATATTGCGGCCAAATATTTCTACCATCACGACAATTTGAACGGCCCCGTCACTTCACCGAAGGATAATTCGACTACGTTCCGGGTGTTGATCGTTTTCTGACAGCTGCAACCTTCTCGGTGCGACTGTCGAAAGGACCGCATTAAAAACACGCCAATTCGTGTCGGTGATCTTTAACCTTCCGAAAAAATGCGCATAAAAAATTAATAGAAAGATTAAAGCACATAACTTCCCCCCAAATGAGAGCAAGGTACGCAGTAACGATAAGTCACTTGACGGTTTGGCTGGAGCTGGCGAATCGATTTACAGCGCATTCCGTCGGATTGATGCCGGACAACCGTAGCGAAATAGGATCAATTCTGTTCGAGGGCTGCCACCTGTCCCGGTTACGTATCGGACTCGGCCGTGTTGCGGTAGGGAGGTGTCCACACATCAAACTGGAGCTCGCAGTATCGTGTAACGCAGCAAGGGCGATCGACCACCGACGGACTCGGTGCCAAAGCCAAGGTTCAAAGTTGGGCTACCCTGAAAAACAGCAAGCAACGTAGGAATAAAACAAAACCAGCGTGTTACGACTTCTGTGATCGCGCCACGATCAGATATTGCTCCGAATTTGATGGCGATGGCGTTTTCGAACGGTACTGCTGGGGAGCAGCCCTTTCGACCGATCGCTCGCCACAGATTGCTGCAAGGTGCCATTAAATCGGGGCTGTGTACCGGTGGCGCATGGGTTCATTTGTGTATGATCGTTGATTAATTGCTCGATCAGAGCCTGTGAATATTGTACTTCCCCGAGCTCTGGGCCTCCCAAACGGCGAGGGAACGGCGAGAACCGTCAAACGTCAACCTCGTCTCGACGGGTGCGGGTGCCCGGGATTTGGTCTGATTGGCCCCGATTGGCGGGAGAGCGAAGCTTACAACACTTTTTCACGGCAATGAAATATTGTGCCACAAGGTCCCCCGGGGCGGTTTTTGGCCATCCAATGCAGGTCCGAGAAAGGGCGGCCACTGGGGAACAAGGGAGTAAGTCTAAGGTCACTGGGCTGGTGCATTCCGCTGGAGTGGCTGAACATGAACCGTAGTATTCCGTTTGGCAGAGATACACTACCGCTAAGGCTTGTCGATCGATTGAGAATGTCCAACTTAAGATACGTAAATACTACACTGTAATATTGGTAGCAATTGGAAAAGTGTTAGATAACCTCTAAAAAATATCTATCTCTAGGTAAAAGTTGCCAAAATTGCCAACAGTTGCCTTCCAAGGAAAGTATCAAACTGCAATACAATCTATGTTAGACACTTGAACATGTAAAAGCGGTTCTTAAAAAAAAAAGCTGAAAAGCGAAAAAGCGATATCTACGTCATGTTGATGTATGTGAGTTTTTGACCGATCAGACATGTTTGTAGATCAGTATTTTGAATTCTGGAAACTCTTTCCAAATGATTTACCGAATTTGTTTGGGTTTGAGATTTAAATAACCTAACTAATCTGGTTCAAGCGTCAGTCCCCAGAAAGCGGGCGATTCATTGTTGTTGATCTTGATTTCCTGCCAGGATCATCCCTTCACATTGGTTCCAGTAATTGAATTACGTGGTAGATTCCAGTAGAAAAGAGATCGGTGAAAGCATCTTACGTAATCATTTCCTACGGCTTGTGCATTACATACCTATCGCTGTTTTGCGCAGCAACTTCTTGGCTTGACCTTTGCAATGCATTCGTATAGCGATCAGAAGAAGAATGGGTACGCGGATCGGACACTGGACATCGGCTCGGTTTGGACGTTACATTCGAATGGCTTTACTGTCAGTGCGTAAATTGAATTTTTTCTAGCCCACCTGGGATCCGCAAGCGAGCTGGCAAGAGGAACAATCGTTGGGTTCGCCGTCATGCTTTGCTTCACTGTTTGGGCCACTTACGGATTAACAATCGTTACAAATTATATATTATACGCGATGAGCTTCACGGGTGATTAGGATCAGCCGAATGTAGCGATAATTTCTTCGTTTTTGAATGGATGCCCGTAAGAATCAAGCTCGAACGCCATTCGATTTGAGCATCATGGGCAGAGACCAATCATGGGTTACGGGAAACTCTTTGCTGTGTACGGTGGTCATTTCGGGTTGCACTATTTTAGTTATGATTTTTTTTCAATTTCAACACAATAGTGATAAATATTAGAGAAAAACTTTTTTGAAACCGACATGGCATTATGCGAACTTCGTTGTGACAAAGCAGAGCACAGCACAAGTAAGTCCATACTAAACTATTTGGCTTTTCATTAAATTACAATTGCGTTAGTTGTAAAGTACTTACCTAACCAACATAGCACAGGTCTCGTAATTATTTTGTTATCCGTGTCGAGGTGTTAAATTGACATTAAAAGCAGATTAGCAAACCCCACGGATTGAAGGCTATATAACGGGATGGATAGTGAACAGTTGCAGGTTTTAAAGCCTCGACAGAGTGATTTGTGATGAAGGTTTCGATTGGGTTTACCATTTTCGCGCTACTCACGGTGTGTTTTATGGATACCGTTGAAGGTGTACCGGTCAAAAGTGAACTTGAAAAGAAAAATGTGTCCGAAGTATCAACCAGTCTGGGATGGCTGGAGATTTATGTCAAGTTGACAATCCCAGCGAAGCAACTAATACCCACAACGAGGCGATGGATTACAACCGACTCTAGGAACAAACGAACAGAAACAACAAAGAGGATTAGCTGGTTCAACAAATGGCCCTGGTTCTTTGCGAAACAGAGATTTTCCAAATGGACGGATGTGTGGAGAAAACGGTTTACTACCGTGCGGTTAAGAACTACACCGCAGGCACCATTAACAACGAGTACCGCAAGATTGAAGACAACGTTAATGCCAATTACGACATCAATGAGAATTACTACGAGAAACCCAGGGGAACTTACTACCAGTAGAAGAGTAGTTACTACAACGAAAAGATTTCTCGCAAGTACACCTTCAAAGGCCCAAATAGTCATTGTTGCTTTATCTACTAGGCAATCTGAACATTCTCCACCGACAACCCTAAGTACGGTAACAAAACCTATCACAACTGTAAGGATAGCAAAACCATCTGCAGCTACAGCCAAACCTACAATTGCAACAACTAAAATTTTAAGGACAACTTCTGCAACGTTGTCAACACTTTTAGCTCTCCCTACAACTACAAAAAAACTAACACCTAGTGTAGAAACAACGCCATGGACAATTCGCGCAGCGATAACTACAATGAAACCCCTAATCACCGGAGCAGAAGCAAGTACAAGTACAAAGTGGTCGACGGCGCTTTCGATATCATCTGTGACAAATCCTATGCCCACAACATCACATT